>NW_025920243.1:0-300000 GCF_902686445.1 Sciurus carolinensis | reverse complement strand
TTAGTGAAATTTTATCAAGAGGAAAAGCAGATCCTAAAGGATGAACATTCCATAAGGCAACTGGTGTGTCATCTCAAAAGTGACAAAAGGAACAGTGCAGTGGTCCAGAAACGGAGTCTAGGGTCCTGACACTAATGACAGGTCAGGACTGGGACAGCAACACTTCCTTAACAAGGGCAGCATGGGGACAGCTGACGGAATTTGAAGTGGACCTGACAACCAGATGGGATAACGGGCTAATGCTGATCTCCTGATTCTGTGGTGGTATTGGGTTATGTAGGAGAGAGTGGTTAGGAGGAAGCACGTAGTAAAATGTGGTGGGCCATCAGGTCTTAAGCTGACTTTCACATGGTTTCAGTGGGAAAGAAGAATTTTGAGTTATTTATACATGTCTGTGAGTTTGAAATTTCTTCAGAAAAAAATTTAAAGATGAACCGTCTGTTCTCAAGAGAAAGAAAGGTTTTCCTTGTCATTTTGCAATAAGCCTGGCCAGTTCTTATTGCCATCTTCTATTGCCTGTTCCCAAGGGATGGAGCTGGAGCCTTGGTCCCCAACACGGTGATATTAGGAGTTGGTGGAAATTTGAGAATCAGAACCTACTGGAAGTCCCTAAGTCAGCGTGGCTGCCTATCTGGCTATGTGGCAGCAAAGGAGATGGTCTCTCTGAAGGGTGAAACTTCTGTCCCACATTTCATCTTTGGAATAAGATTGGAGTAAGTGTTCCCCAAATTTGGAAGTCTACCGAACAGTAACTGAGGGCTTTGGAAGGAGAAAGTAGCTGCTTAGAACAAGGGAATCCCTGTTCACTCTCCACCTCTAACCAGGACTCTGATTTAAAGAACACATAAGGGGAAGATGAGAGTTTCGAGGAGTACCGACTCCAAGTCTGGGGACACAATAAAAATGATTCACTTCTCCCCTTTCTTAGAAAAACTTCATGCTTTAAGAAAAACAAAAAAGGAAAGAGTTAGGAAGAGCACAATCTTCACCAGAAATAAATATCACACATAGTAAAAGATGCTCTGCTAACAGTGGGTCCAGTTGTCCTCACAGGTGGTGACATGGCACAGATTCTGGCCTCTGGCCTGTGTGTTGGGTGGATTCATGCAGCAGGAGCATTTTGGAGTGACAGACAGTGTCCTTCATGACAAGGTGGATCCAGGGACAGAGGCCCATTAGTGATGAGGCAGGACTGTATTTTTTCTGCAGGAACAAGCATTCAACTGCACTGACTGCTCCTCTCTTCCTGAGCCTGTCCATGCTGAAGGACCTGGACACTCAGTGCCCCACTGCCCTGGGTAAGGACAGTGCTCCAGGGCTGAGTCTCAAGGCAGCAGTGGAGCATCAGGGCAGAACTGCTCTTTGGTTGTCTTCCCATCACATTGAAAGGGAAACTCCATGATGCCAGGGATGCTGTCAGATCTGCTCAGGTGCCTGGGCCCAGGACTGTTCATGGTACTATTGGTGCCAGACTTTATGAACAGTTTTCATGGTGGGTACGGATAAGTGAAGAACTGTCCTACCAGAGTTTGGGACCTGAAGTTTTTCACCTGTTACCCCAAGAGGAGCTGTGGCACCTTAGATCCATCAGGGACAGAGGGGTTGGGAGGACAGGAGATGCTACTGAGAAGCCGGGTGACCTAAAGGGCAGGGACCAGGGTGATTCTTACTCATGGGGTCTCCTGTCCTGAGAAGTGTCTGTGCTGAGGGAAACAAGAGGGCTGGATCCCATGTGTCCAGGTGCCTTCTAGTTGCCAAAGGGGAACTTCAAATATTGATTTGTGATTCAGAAGAGAGGAGAGTTGGGACAGACACAGCAGTTGTGCACTCTCTCCTCGTTCTGTCCAGGGACGTGGTGTACTCCACGTTCCAACACCATGTGTGCATGTCTCAATAAGGTTTTGAAGCTCTATGCTCACATACACTGAGAGTCCAATATAAAATGATGGACTTCTCCCACCTGCAGCTGATCTGGAAGAGCGTAGTTGACAAGCGAGTTTCCATTTGGAAACGTTGATGGAAATCACTCTGCTGGCTGGTTTCTGGTCCTTGCCCTGGAGAGCGAGCCCTCCTCCTGTGGTGCTGGCTCTTTCCATCCTCTCCAGCCCCTGCCTCAGGACTCCCTGCACAGGTGCTTTTGCTTTCACACTGTGGTGTTTGGCATGGGCCGTGGGGCTCAAGGCAGCTGCTCAGAGCTCTGTTAATACACTGTCCCTGGAGATGGGGACTGAGCACAGATGGTGAGCATCAGCAAGATGGGGACACAGCCCAGATCCTCCTCTGCATGGTGCTTTGGGCTCAGCTGAGTGGTTCGCACAAGTAGTATCCTAATGAAAGTACACAATGACTTCAACATGCACCACGAAAATATCATATAAACCAGCCCTATTCTTCATTAAGAATCAGAAACTCTACATTTCAGGTATGTTTTAATACATTGGTGATGCAGGGTGTGATCCTTGTACATTCCTGATTGCAGGTGCCCTGGTCTCCAGACTCTCTGACTGTGTCAGCAGGAAAGGGTGTCCCCATCAGCTGCAATCCAGCCAGTCTTTTATTCAACCAGGACAACATGGTCTAGTAAGAGCAGAAACCTGCCCTGAATTACTTGTCCTGATATCCATCCAGGCAGCTGGGGCCCCATCGAGATTCAGTGGCAGTGGGTCAGGGACAGAGTTCACTCTCCCCATAAGCAGCCCTAGCCTGAGGACCTTGGCATGTTACTCCTGTCCACTGTGCTCTTGTGCTCTCCCACAGTGCTTTGCTTCCGACACACACCTCCTCCCCAGGGACTAGGTCAGTGTGTCTCTGCTGCACTGGCTGCCTCCTTCCTGCCCAGCCCTGTTTCTTCCTTATTGTACCCAATGCTTGCCTCCAGCACAATCACAGAAGCATGTGCACTTCTGGGGGAAGATTGCGCAGGGCAGCGTGCCCAATACTCAGCCTTGGCATGCAGTCTGTGGTGGCCTGATAGGAACCTTTCTCTTAGGTGTCCAGGGCTTTCTGCATCACTGACGTTTCCCATGCAGTTGATTCACAGTTCTGAGCAAAGTGAGGCTTCTGCTGCCCCTTGTGGACCAGGGCCAGGGTGCTCAGGCCCGACAGATCAACGTCCTCTCCCTGCGCCTGATGACACTGCCCTGCTCTTGGTTACCTCACCTTGCTCCATCACTTCCTCACTTTGGGAGCTGGCCCAGGCTCAGTGCTCAGGACCTGATTTTTCCAGTGCTTCCCCACCAGGACTTACATCTGCTTCTCTAACCCCTGCTCTCCAGTGGGACCCACTAGTCAGCATCTCCTGGTCTGATTTCTGCATTTGCTCTGTGATCTTAGTTTCAGAGCTGGATTACTTCCTCCTCTCTGTTTCTGCAGTTCACAAGTATTCTCATGTTCCACTTCCTCTGTGAAGGCCTTCTCGGTGGATGTAGGCTGTGGTACTCTTTGTCACTGTCCTCGGCCTGCTCTGTTAACTGTGGACAAGACAGCCTCATGCCTGTGGCTTTGGTCTGTCAATCATGGGTCATGCCTAGACTTGACATCTAAACCCTATGGTTCGTTTTTCATCCTTGTCTTGCCTGATCTTACCTTACTATTTTCTTGGACACATGATCACTACATTAGGTTATGGTCTCCTATGTGTGGAGCACTATTCTAAGTAATTAACAGTGTGAAAATCTTAGTATACAGAGCCAGACATGTGTTGCATGCATGCGTGTAATCCCAGGGACTCGGAAGGAGGAGGCTGGAAGACGGCAGGTTCAAGGTCAGCCTGAGCAACTTGGCAAGGCTCTAAGCAACATAGCAAGACACTGCCTCAAAATAAAGAAAAGAAAAAAATATATATAGCAGTGCTGGGCATGCGACTCAGTAGTTAAGTGCCACTGGATTCAATTCCCAGTGCCAAAAAATAATAATATATATAATATAAATTATTATATATATATATATATATATATATATATATATATATAATACACACACACCTATATCTCTGTATCTATTTATGGACATGTGATTTTTGGTGATTCTTGATCTTTTGGGAATGTGGTAAAGATGCTACCTTCAAATGCTAGTTTACTGACTGATGTTCAGGCAACAGAAGAATCATTTGGGGTGCTGTTAAAATGCAAATGCTCCATCCCAAGTTGGAGACTGCTGATCCATCGGATCACTTAGTACATGGAGAATATATATTGCTCACAAGACTCTCCTGACTCTGAACTTCAAATATCCTGAAACACTCTAGTTCCTAATAAGGAATTTTGATTTGAAAAATCTGTGATACTTATCTATGATAATAATCTATGAAGAATACAGAAAAGAAAATGGAGGGAAATTTGAAAAGTCAGTAAGGACCTTCCCTCATCCCTCCTGGCTGTTCTTTAGTCCTGCTGCTAGAAAGAGAATCTCCCTTGACTTTTTAGGAGGGGTAATTTTCCATACCCAAGATACAGTTGCTCAAGTAGACCACCTTATACTAAAGAGGAGAGAAGAAGTTGGTTCACCATTACAAAGAACCACCCATGAAAACAGACACAGTACCCAGGAAGCTCACCATCAGTAGGTTGTCCTTCTCCTTTTCCTTCCTTCTATATCCATGGCTAATGTCTTCTTTGCAACACTCTCATGCAGTCCTTTCTTATATTCTGCTCAGAGTTACAGCGGCAATGTGGGGTACAAGTAAGCTGTTGGGCAGTTACTCCGTCTTTGCTGCTACTGGAAAACTGATTGTTGCTTTAGACTCTCCCAAGGCCAATTTTTCTCCTCTTAAGATTGTGTACTGGATATGCTTAAGTTAGTGTTGAAGAACCTTGGAAGCAGTTACAAAAATTTCAATAGTGCAGCTGAGAGATGATGCAGGTTGGATTTAGGTCAGGTTTAGAGATAAAAGATCAATAAGAGCTTTCTTAAATGGATAGTCAAAAGAAGATAGGAGAAGCGTGAAGTGATGTAAGTCTGTTTATTAAATTGTTTCATTGGTATCATTTCTATGAGTAAAATTATTCTGATTTTCAAAGATAGTGACAGAGGCTCTGATTTTCCAGGGTTCATTAACGTGTTTTATGTCATTTCCCAGTAGGGATTAGTGATGGGCATGAAAGTGGAAATCAAACCTCTAGTCTTTCTTAAAATTTTGTAGTAAATTGAGCAACATGTAGAAAACATTAACTATTATTCATTAAATATAAAATAACTTTATATTTTAAAATTACATGGAGGATTTATTTCCACGATAGGGGCCACGTTTCATGGACAATGATCAAACAGTCTATGTTTGACCCTGAAGCTCCATGTCATTTAAGAAATGCTTATCCATGGGAACACCTGCCTCTGTAGCACAGCACATGGGCAACGCAAAATGACAAAAAGTGTCCCTCTGTTCTTAAACACTGTGTGTGTGGAATGCACCCCAACTGCCTAGGATATTAATGTTCATCTAGATGTGAGCAAAAATCCTTTAACTTGTATGCAACCAGGGTCATTTTGACCCACTTCAACTTCTGCTTATGACCCTCAATATCATGAGTTTTGTTTCTTGTTTTGTGATTAATGTACTGGCATGCTTTACTTGTGGTTTTAAACTACAAAAGTTGTGCTCTAACCCCTAGAGGGGTCGATGAGTGGAACCTAGCAGTTTGCCCTCCTTCCACCAGCCAGTGAATCCTCACAGCCATTTGGTGAATAAATATTTCATGTCCTACTTCCAGATTGACCCAGTGATTTATTGCAATCTTGTCATAACACTCACACCTGCTTCTCTCTCTCAGCACCTGTTTCAGACAGAGCATGTGGGAGCATCCAGTTACCAGATTGCACATAGTCTGTGTGGAGGGTGCCTGGTCAAATCCTACATTCCCCATGGCTTTTATTTGGTGTCTACTTTGACTGGAGCAAAGAAAATTTTACCCTAAGAAGAGTTGGTATCAGAGTTTGCCTGAGGTAGAAAACACCTAGATAAATCTTCTCCCATCTTGGGGTTGACCTCACAGCATCAAGTAGAGGGAAGGGTTATGCTTGCTTTCTGTACAGGACTAGGCATTAGATTGATAGGGGAGAGTGTGCCAGAGGAGGACTGAGTGAGCATGGGAGGGCAGAGGACATGAGTGAGGGCTCAGGGCAATGCAAGATACCTCCCTGCTCACATCTACAATGGATGCAGGTAGGTCTGGATGATGTGCATGGCTGTGTTTTGTAGAAGAACCTGCAAAGGACCTGAGTTGAAGCTCAGGTCAGTATGGTGTGGGCAGAGGCAGCAGGGAGCTGAGTTTTCTTGCTAACAGTCTGGATTTCTCTCCTCCCATCTTACAGTCCTCCCTGTATCTTTAGGGAGATTGTCATCACGTGGAAGCAACAGTTGAAGTCAGACTTACTTGGCTTCAAATCCAGCCACAGCCCTCAAGGACCATGGGAACTTGATCACCCAAAATGTGCTCTGATGACTGGGTCTCTGGGTGGAAAAGTGAAGAAAGAATACTGGGGTAGGGGAGCATAGTGTCTAGAAGATGACCACAGTGAAATAAGATGGTGGTAAAATAAAATCACAGAGTTCTGTCTGAAGTGCCTTTGAATATCTCAGAATGTGGACACTAAGTGAGGTCCAATAGTCAGACATCATTTTGAACTAGCAGCCGTTAATATTTATTTATTAATATTTAAAGCATGTGCCTCAGTACTCAGGGTTGACAGTGCTGTTTTTCCTACTAGAGAAACTTCCAGCTTCCCATTGTTGTGGAGCATTGCATTGTTGATCCTGGAGATTTACAGCTGTAGTCTGGGTTTTCCTTGAGCCCCACATGTATTAGTTGCCAATATCTGCTTTAATAAATTATCAGAGATTGTTGGTTTACAACAATAGTACTATAACCACCCACAGTGCTGGGTCAGAAGTCCCAGTGACCAACACTAGGTGTTGAGTGCAAGAGTCCCTGCAGTGGTGACAGGGAGCAGTCTGCTGCTCCATCTCTATCCCTGGGGGCTACAGTCCCATGATTCTGGTCTCACCTTTGTCTTCCATGTCCTTTGTCCCTATATCTATGTTAAGTGTCCCTCTTTCTAATGAGGACACTTGGACCCGTATCTAGGGCACATCAGGTTAACACAGCATAATCTCTAACATTTAAATGTCTTAATTCACCCTGCAAAGGCATTTTTCCATATAAGGTGTATGCACAGCCTTCATGGAGTAGGACCTAATATCGTGGTGACCACACTCAGTCACAAACCAATAGAAACAAACACCTAGGTGTGTATACCCTCCACCTCTCCCTGCACCTGGACTTCCCTCCTCTGCTCTCTCCCTCAGGAGGAAAGTCTCTTCCCTTCCTAAGTGTATCCAGCTCCACAATGCACACTCAGGCTAATGCAGGAGGACCTTGCTGGGGATTTGCTTGAAGACCTGCTCTGTCACTATCATCATGCAGAAGGAAGGACCCAGGTGAAGTAGCCCTTCCCCACTTGGGAACAGCTGTCTCTATGGAGGTGAGGCATGGACCAGTAGTCTCTGGAACATTCCATGGTCACGTGTACTTCAGGTCTTAGGGAAGGTATTTGTGTTCCCTGATTCTAACAGGACCCACCTCTTTTTTCCATCTGAACACTTCAGCTCACTATGGACAATATAGTAGGTAAGGGTTACTAATTTCCCCAATTATAGTAATACCTCTATTGGTCAAGTTAAGGGGGCATTTTGAAACATCTTAAGAATGTGTCTTCTGGTCATATGTTGGTTCAAGTGATGGAAGAAATTCCTAAATCATGAGTACACATGGCTACATTGGCTTTATCATTTCTCATTTTACATGAAGCCTTCTGGCACACTCTCCCCTATCAATCTAATGCCTAGTCCTGAACAGAAAGCAAGCATAACTCTTCCCTCTACTTGGTGCTGTGAGGGCAACCACAAGATGGGAGAAGATTTATCTAGGAGTTTTCCACCTCAGGCAAACTCTGATACCAACTCTTCTTAGGGTAAAATGTTCTTTGCTCCAGTCAAAGTAGACACCAAACAATAGCAATGGGGAATGTTTGGTGGACCACAGGATAGTCATTGTCAGGGTGTCTCTGTCCCTCCCCTTACCTCAGTCCCTACTATTGTTCTGATAGATCGCTGTGACCCCATGAACTCAGAGCAGCACAGGTTGGTTATCTCATGGTTCTGGAGTTCAGAATTCTTAGTGAGCTGAAACCCAGGTTCAAGAGAGCTATGTTCCTTCCTCAGGCTCCTGAGGAGAGAATCCAGGTCCAGACGTTCCAGCTCCTAGATTCTCCCATTTTCCTGCTCCTGGCCCCTTCCTCCATCATTAATGCCCCTCACAATTGGCACATCCTCTCTGACTCTGACCATCTTTCCTACCTATTCATAGGACCCTGGTGGTTATATTAGTCTTCTGCAGAATATTTGGTAAAATCTCCAGATTTAGAATCTTCAACTTAACCACATCTCCAAAGTTCTTCTGGTTATTATAAGGAGTAATCTGAGGTCCAAAGATTAGATTGATTTTCTGTATAATGTTGTTGAGGGCCGTCTTGGACAAGATGGCACCTGGCAATGACCCAAAGGGCACTGGGTACCAAAATAAGGAAGTACCCAAAAAGGTTGCTTGCCTACTAGTTCCTTGGAGACTTATGACGTGTTGACGCCAGGCTCTAGGATTGGCTATCTAATATCATGCCACGCGTGGACAACTCATGATTCATTTAGCGCTATGCTGACATTCCTCTGCATGTTCTCCTGTGTAAGAGAAAGCTTTGCTATAATTGGCTGATAAGCTAGGAGCCTGGGGGAGGAGAGAGGGAGAGGGTAGAAGAAGGGAGATAGTGACAGAATAAAGGAGGCAGAAAAACAGGGAGGACTCAATAAATCTGGTCAACTAAAGATTGGTGGTGTCTCCTTTCTCCGCGCCGGTTCCGCAGGACAGAACAAGTGGTGGCCCGCACGGGGAGCTTCTTCTTCCTTCTGCATCCTCCCACGTAAGTAACTTAAGGTAAGCTATAGGAAAACTGTAAGATAACACCGGTAAAGGGAGACCACATAACCCCAGTAAAGGGAGTCTGCATAGCCCCGGTAAAGGGAGGTCTCATAACTCCAGGATAGGGTCACAAGTGTCAAGAAATCAAATGATAGGAATCATAAAAGATGTACTTAAGGCTGATGGAACTGCCATAAAATGATCTACTGTAACAGCATATGTAACTACCCTGGATTCCAAAATTTATTCCAGTCCCAGTGACCTTAATTCATAGTGAGTGGAATTTCCTACCCATGAAAGCAAAAAGAGATTTTGGTATCTCAGCTATTATAGCCATTGCTGTTGCTGTGGCAGCTGCTGTGGGTGCTGCCACTGCTGCTGGACTTGCCCTAGGAACTGCTATTCCTACTGCTCACGCGCTCAACAATCTGTCACAAGCCACTGCTGAAGCATTGACAGCCCAGGAAAACATCAATGTGCATCTCGCCACGGGAATCCTGATTCTAAACCAAAGAGTGGACCTACTTCAAGAATAAGTGGACATGTTGACTGTTACCGCACAGACAGGCTGTCTAGTGCATGCCCAAGCACTATGTGTTACCCCAATACCCTATTCTAATATTACTGCTGCTGCCAATCATCCAAATGGCTTGGTAACATGCTTAATGGGATATGAAATAAAGAGTTTACTAATTTGACTACACTATTGAAAAATTCTATATTTTTGGTAAATAGTACTCAAGTCAAGGTCCCGGGTAGGCCAGAAGCCATTAGTTTCTTACAGTCAGCGTTACAATTTGGTAAACAATGGATGGGAAGTTTTGCTATGATGGGATTGTTGTTCTTGCTGTTATTATTGCTGCTCAGATATCTGTTGTCTCTAAGAAGTCATCAAAGATGGCAAGCCTTAGTGGTGCGGCAAGCCCTTATGGCCATGGACCAAGGCTCTGATCCTCAGATTTGGCTCTCCCAATTACAGGACTGGTAGTCAATGATGGGTAAGCACAGGGTGGACTTTATACCAACCTAAGACAGGGATCAAAGCATGGCAACAGCTCTTTGACTCCAAATGACGGTAAGGATAAAGTCTGACTCTGGCACCTAAGACAGGCACAGTCGCTGTTCTTTTCTTTTTATAACAAAGAGGGGGAGCCTGTTGAGGGCCTTCTTGGACAAGATGGTGCCTGGCAATGAGCCAAAGGGCACTGGGTACCAAAACAAGGAAGTACCCAAAAAGGTTGCTTGCCTACTAGTTCCTTGGAGACTTTTGACGTGTTGATGCCAGGCTCTAGGACTGGCTATCTAATATCATGCCGCGTGTGGACAGTTTGTGATCCATATAGTGCTATGCTGATATTCCTCTGCATGCTCTCCTGTGTGAGAGAAAGTTTGCTATAATTGGCTGATAAGCTAGGAGCCTGGGGGAGGAGAGAGGGAGAGGGTAGAAGAAGGGAGATAGTGGCAGAACAAAGGAGGCAGAAAAACAGGGAGTACTCAATAAATCTGGTCTACTAATGATTGGTGGTGTGTCCTTTCTCCACGCCGGTTCCACTGGACGGAACATAATATGACATGAGAGGAAATACCATAACATTTGGAAGTCATGAAAGGAGAATCCATCATTCATTGTCTCCTGCCGCTGAAGGTGGAGGCAGGAGCAGAGAAGAATATCCTGGTGAGTACTACTGTCCACAGAGAACTTCAGAATACAACTCTCAGACTTTCTGCAAATCTCTAAGACCCCATGGATGGGCACTCTTTAATTTCAGTTGAATATTCTCTCTGGCTTCTCAGTGAGCAACAGGGAGTCCCATTTCTGGTTTCTGCTTCTCTATCAGAACCCCAGGACATTAAGCTGTAGAATAGAGTCTTGTTTTCTCCACTTACAAAATTCTAACACAGGTATCAATAGGGGCTTGTGTTTTGATGTCTAAACCTAACTGCACACATAACCAAATTCCCCAGGTATCACAATTAATTCAGGGGAGCATAGCCATGCCTCTTCCCCTTGGGCTGAGGAGGGGCAAGGAGAGTGGGGGTTCAGAGAACCCCTCTTGGCCCTTTCTACCCAAAGTCCCCTGTGATGTTCAGAGCCTGGCACCTCTGAGCAGTGCTCTCAGCAGGTGGAGGCAGAAGGAGGAGCAGCTGGGGCACCCCAGCCTCACACTTCTGCTTTCCTGGGAGGTTTATGTCATAGCCTATATCACTGTGGGAGGAAGATTGTAACCTTGTTGACAGTAGTAAGTGGCAAAATCTTCAGGCTGCAGGCTGCTGATGGTGAGGATGAAATCTGTCCCAGATCCACTGCCCCTGAACCTTGATGAGACCCCAGATTGCAAACTGGTTGCACCATAGATCAGGGGCTTAGGAGCTTGCCCTGGCTTTTGTTGATACCAATTTAAAGCTGTGCTAATGCTCTAACTGTCCCTGCAAGAGATGGTGACTCTGTCTTCTCTAGATGCAGACAGGGAGGATGGAGACTGTGTCATCTGGATGTCACATCTGGCTCCTGTCAGAAAACATATGAATAAATGTAAAAGTATTTATCATGATAATGAGCACTTCCCTCTTTGTCCAGTAATCCGGAACATATTAGGCTGATTAAGTACTCAATGCTGTCCCTCCTTACCTGGGAGGCAGAGCAGCAGGAGCCCCAGAAACTGAGGAGGGGCCCTCATGTCCATGCTGTGTCCTGACTGGGACTGACTCCTGCACAGGGTTTGAGCAGCCTTTTAAGATGTCCTCAGGGCAGTGGGCTGTGTTCTGTGTATATGCAAATCAGCAGGGCTGGGCTGGCTAGGCACAGGTGCAGGAATGGCTCCTCTCCTTCACTCAGCACTGTCCATGTTGCCCCAGGTGTCCTGAATTTGAACAGGACAACACAGATTTGCCTGGAGGGATTGTGTTTCTCCAGGGACCACAGCAGAGTGTCATCCTCTTTCCAGTGAGTAGAGATCTCTCGCTCTCATGATGGTTCAGGATGTCAGAATAAGGCTTATTGGTTTAAATCTATATGTGTTCTTATGTTTTTCTCTTGCAAATCTAATATTCTTTTATTATTTTTTAGGTATTTTTATATGATGTGTCTTCTTTATGATTCCTGTGTTTTAATGTCCATCTCATTTCTTAAGTAAGAATATTTCTATGCTATTATTTCACTGAAATGTTTCTTAATGCCTTTAGTCTGTATTTCCATTTCTCTCTGTCTTAGTGGCTCTCAAATTTGGTCTCTTGATGTTGCCCAGAAAATCACTCATATTCTGATCATGGTGTTTTATTTACTTATTTGCCATTTTTGCAGATTGAGTAATTAAGTCTATTTGCCCTGTTTTAAAGGTCTGAAGTTCTCTTTTCTCTGTAATTTAATCTGTTGGTGATATTTTAATTTTCAATTTAATTTATTGTGTCTTTTATTTTCCTCAATAGCTCTGATGGTTTCTGCAGGTGCATCCAGAATTCCATCCAGTGCTTGACAAAGATCCTCTGGAGGATGATTGCAAAGGCTCATCCTAAAAGGAGTTGCTGGATGTTTTGCTCCAGAGCACGGTGTTTTTTCTGCTGTGTTTTTCTGATAATATATTACTCATTTCAGTCTGAACGGATTGCTTAAGGGGACGAGGGGAATACAACAAAAATTCCACAAAATATTACCTACAATCTGAAAAGTAATGGGTCTTTAAAACTAACAAAATTAAAAATAATTTTGCAACCGTGCAATGAGTCCCTGAAAGCCTCTGGAGAAAATAGTTATAGATCTGCCTTTGTTAAATTTTAACAGTGGTTTTGTTTATGTGTGGTAGTGAGGTAAGAGAATAAGGTTCCAAAACATTCCTTCCTTCCTACAAATAATATGTCACCCCTATAATAAATGTTGGCACACAATAACCATTGGGACCGCTGCCCTCCTGTAACCCTTAACTCAGCAATTTAGATATTAACCAGAGGGACCTAATAGAAATGGTCACATGAGATTACTTGTCTATCACTTTAACGGCGAGAATAATAAGAATAGTCTTAGGTCACATAAAGTTTAGATATTAAGGAAATAAACATTGTATTAGCTCATCAACATAGTTAGATATTCTTAAAACAATTGTGATTAGGTAAGGATGATCTGTAAGGTTGTTGTTTTCTGCCTATGCTTTGGAAACTTCTTTAATATTAACCACAAGACTGCCATTATAGCCTGAAGAAAAATGTATATAAACCCAGCCTTCCCCAGAATAAAGTGGGATTGAATGCCCCAGAACTAGAGTCTGTGTCTTTCATTCTCCATCCGTCGCCGACCCTGTCTCCCTGCACCCCGTTTACCGGTGTGGAACCCATGGACTCCTGCTAGGGCTGGACTCCGGCAGGTTTCCAGTAGCTCCATTTGTTTGTTGTTGTTGAAATGTTCTCTAATCTGCTTGAATTGATCCTTTAATTACTTCCTTATATGTTATTTAGCTCATTGAACATTTTAATAATCAGTGTTATAGGATTTCTCTAGGATTTTTAACTGCTTCCACATCTGTGGTTTCCTTTTTGGGGGATTGTAAATTCTGTGGTGAAATTGGTTTGCCAGTTTTCTCTTGCCAGAGGGTCTATTTTGTGCTTGTATTAGAATTAATTATTTTTTCCTCTTTTCCACACATTTCCTTTGGCATGCACTTACCTTTTTGTTCTAGGGATTTCTCTCTATTTTTCCTGCATAAGCAGATGTCCAGGTGTGGGACCTGAGATTCCCCTCTAGCAGTTCCTACTTGGGTTCTGCTCATTTATTTTGACATTTTGCTTCCCCTCTTCTGGATGTTGAAATATTAATGGGGCTAATTTGGGTATGGAGTGAGGTGTGCTGTTACTTGGATGAGGCATGAGTGTAGCTAAGCAGCAGGATTTTTACCCTGAAAATTTATAACATCCCAATCACATCCCAATGCCTCCATGAGAAAGAGGGAGAATGAATTAGGAATAATGGAAGAAACCAAGTACAGCCTTAGAATAGATGCACTTTCACTACTATGATGTGTCTAACACTAAGTGTAACCTGGACAGAAGTGATGGGATCAACATTTAACATCAGCACCAACAATAAGTAATTGTGAACTAAATTAAGACATTGAAACATCAGGTGTCAACTATGAGACCCACTGTATTGATAACCATAGCAATGTGAATAGCTTAGAAATTATATATACTTCTTTCATATAGTGAAATTACAGTTCTTTAAGTGGAAAGAAAATAAGGTAGAAAGGGAAGTTTGAAATATTTAAAAAGTTCACAGAGAGGAATTAGGAAAAGTGTGTCAGGTGATGGCAATAAAGAAGAAGAAATTTAAATAAGTATAACTCATAAAATAAATAGAGAGGAAAAAGAGACAAGCAAATTTCCATTAGAGGGGAATGAATGTGGAGGAGTAATAAGAGGAGCTAAAATGTAGATACACATCAACAAACAAAATCAAACCAAAACAAAGCCACGTAAAACTTTGCCCCACAAAAGTCAAAACAATGCTAAATAAGGATCAGGTGAAAAAAAACACAATTCAATGAAAGAAAATCAGGTGAACACATGTGTTCTTTCAAACACATCAGTGCAGCAAGAACAGGGACATACATGCACATGCACAATAAACAGAATGGGAAAGAGTGAAAACATAATTCAAAATTTTAAAATTCAGCTTTTTTAAAAAAGAGGGGTCTTCATGTTTATTATTGTTGCTTTGGTAAATTAAGCTTGTTTGTCTTCAGGGTTTTGATATTTTTGAGGGGAGGACAATTCTTAATAAGAAACAGAGGACCTGTTCCTGTTGAACTCTTCAACACTTTAACACTGTCAGCAAGGATGGCTGTCCCTGCTTGTGCTGTGGTGCCATTCCTCGCCTGTCATTGGGATCTGTCACCTTTGACCCAGGGCTAGGAGTTGTGAATCTGACTTCTGTGTGTCTCACATCGTGCCAGCCCTGGTGGCATGGAGCCAAAGCTGGGTGCGGTAGCTCTCAGCTCCCTGTCCCTGAGCACAGGACAGTGTGGACTGCAGAGTGCTCACAGTGGACGTGCTGCTCCCACAGGAGCTCTGGGGCAGAGGTCCAAGGGGGAAGTCCCAGCTTCCCATCTGGTGTCCTGAGCGGAGGAGCAGGTGGAAAGTGCAGCCTCCCTCTAGTCCACACCCTGAGAGCCTCCTCAGGATTTGGCATTATTTGTTTATTGTCTTGCTTTTGCTTGATTTGGGTTTAGTTGGCTCTTCTTTTATTAGTTTGTCAAGGCAAGAAATTTGGGTGATTCATTGAAAATCTTTCTTCTTTCTTTTCTAATACAAGTATTTAGAGTCCTATATTTACATTATTTGTTCATTTATTTCATATTTGCCCATAAAGCAACACGACTATTCTCTTACCTGAGAGGAAACTGGAGGAACATGAGGACCGGGGGCTGGGTTGAGACATCACCCTGAGGGATCTCCATTCTCAGCCTGCTGCCTGAAGAACCTTCCATACTCAATGGTCTTGCCACAGGAACCATTTAGGAGAGATAACAAGTTTTAAAAATCTAAATAGTATGAAACTATGCCTCCTCAAGATATCAACCAGCTGAGCTTGACACCTAGATAAGAGCAGTGTGGACAAACATGAGACTTGCTTTTAGTTTGGGAAATATTGCAAAGGTGAAGGGGTTATGGAGATACAATTAACATCCCAAGACAGTCGATTTTGAGTCAAATAAAGGGAGATTATTCTGGATAGACCTGAATTTTCATGTCAGATCCCTGATAAAAGGAACCAAGCACTTACTCCTGTGGAAACATTATTTTTGTTGGCCTCATTATTGATCAACCCATGTGGCAGGGAACTTCTGGGGAACCTGTAGGAACTTACAGTGGCCTCTGACCAAAAACCCCTAAAATTGAGAAGCCTCGGCCACACAATCTCCAAGAACATAATTCTGACAACAACCTTAATGTACTTGGAAGGAGATTCTTCAAGCCTCCACATGAGAATGCAGCTGAGATAACACTTTGATTGCAGCTTACAGGACCCTGAGGAGAGAACCCAGACTAACTCTGCTCACAATCCTAACTCTCAGAAATTGTGAGATCATAAGTTTGTGGATTAAAGTCATGGAGTGTATTAATTTTTTGTGAATCAACAGAAAAATAATACAATGCCAGGCATGGTGTTTCATGCCTGTAATCCTAGCTAAACCAAAGACTGAGGCAGGAGAATACCAAGTTGTTCCATAATACAGCACATTAATGATACCCTGTCTTGAAATAAAAAAAAATAAAAGGGCAGGAAGGTAGCTCAGTAGTAAAGCACACCAAGGTTCAATCCCAGTAATGAAAGGACTCAAGGGAGGAAGGAAGGAAGGAAGGGAGGAAGGAAGGAAGGAAGGAAGGAAGGGGAAATAAAGAGAGAAAGAGAGAGAGAAAGAGAGAGAGAGAGAGAAGGAAAGAGAGAAGAAAAGAGAGACAGAATGAGGAAATCTAATGTGACAATACAATTTCACGTATAGACAGACAGGATTAGAAATTTGAAAACTACAGAAATGCACATCTGATGTGAGTCCAATATTTCTTCAGGATATATCGATGAGCTTTTCCACTCCTTTTGGGAAGATGTGGAAGTGAAAGATTCAGTCACACATATGGAAGCCATCATATAAAAAAAAATACATGGACATGGAATAAGGAGAAAAGGATAAGTATTAAATGTAGAACACAGTACTTACTTTTGGGATAGACACAGAGATATCTATATCAAAGCATAAAAATTACACATTACAATTCTGTTTTCAAAACAACTATGGAAGTGTTCTTTGTGAGCCTGAGCAAAGAGCCAAGGTGAAAATATTTGGATAAGAATGTAAGCTTGTGTATGAACATTTGAAACCAAGAATTTTGACTGTTCAAAGTGCTTTGTTTTGAAATGGCTGAGAAAAGATTCCTTAAAGTTCAAATATTGTATGGGCAAATTACAACTGAATGTAGAAAACTCATTGAGAAAGTTTACCTTGAGGTCTTAATTCAGAATTAAAATTATTAAATTATAAAATGTCTGGAGTGGAACAAATAGTCTTATTTTTTTAGGATTTTTCTTGTTTCAGATTCAGTTATTCTGAACATAGAAAATCCTAGAGTCAACCAAAATTCTAAAAGAACTGATAAATACATTCAGCAAAGTAGGAGGATAAAAATTTGTACACAAAATTTAGTAGTACCCCTACGCACCCATAACAATCTCACTGAGAATGAATAAAAAAAATTCACAATGGAATCAAAACAAAATATCAGGGAATTCACCTCAGAAAGAAGGTGAAAGAACTCTACTAATAAAATTATAAACCACAGAAGAAAAGAAATGGAAGATGCGAAAGATAGATTGACATGTCATGTTCATGGATTGGGAGAATTAATATTAAAATAGCCAGGCTATCCACAAAGATCATCAGATTCAACACAATTTTCATCAAAATATCAATGGGTTCTTTAACAGAACTAAAAAAAGTCCTAAAATCCATATGGAAACAAAAGAAAATCCCTAACCACCAAAGCAATGCTGAGCAAAAGGAATGTGACCGTCCTGACTTCAAATCTACCATAGAGACACTGTAAGGAAAGCAGCTTGGAACTGCATAGAAGTAGCTGTAAAACCAATGAAATAGAAAAGAAGTTCAGAAATAAGCCCACCCATTTAAACCATCTGGTTCTCAACAAAGGGGCCAAAATCACACCTTCATGAGGAAAACTTCTATAACCAATGATTCTCGAAAAACTGGACTTCAACCTGCAAAAGATTGAAACTAGATCCCCAAAGTTCTTTATTTTTAATACTAAAATGAACTCAACATAGTCTAAGTCATAATCTTTAAATAACATTTAAATAATTGAAATAATTTTTGTACCACGATGTAATTTCTGATCACATGGTGACACTTTTAAATTCCTCACCAGAGGCCCAGAGCCACAGGAACATGCACACCTGGATCTGGGACACCATCCCCCTGCCCCAACCCTCCTGATGAGCTCAGTCCACATGCAATGTCTGCATTTATACAATGTGGGCAGCTGGGTGGGTCCTGCAGCAACCTGTGCAAAGCAGTCAGCACATAGGGGAGGGAATGGCCTGGACTGTGCTGGGGAAGGAACTGATGTCAATCAAGAGCCAAATGACCAGAAAGTGTCGAGAGGGGAGCAGAAAACATGGAAGTCAACACAGAAGATGAAAGAGAATCATGACTATATGAGTGAAGGAGCAGAGAAACTTGAATCAAATGTGTTTCTGCATTGAGTTCACAGAACTGAGAGGCACCTACCTCACATCAACCTTCTGGTGAAATGATAAAAATGCCAGAAAAACAGCAAATCAACCCACAAAACAGCAAGATGAAGGGAGGGAAGGAGTAACATGGAGGAAGGGTAAAAAAGGAAGGAGGACAAAGAGAAGTGACAGCCTTGGGGCCAGTTTCCATCACATGTGACCAGGACAGGCCTGGGCTCTGGGCACCTTGGCCCTGAGGCTCTGAGCTGCACTGCCCACACCAGAGCTCCAGGACCTGGCTCTGCAGCCACAGCCAGAAGGCAGCCCAGTACCCACTCCTGGGGAGGCCTACAGGACCCCCTTCAGGCCAGGGGTCAGGCTTTCAGCTAGACTCAGTGAGAACAGGACACTGCACACCACCCTCCCAGGACTGCCAGGAGGGCAGCAGGCTCTGAGTAACTGGGAGATGGAGAGGGAGCAGCAGGACTTCCCTGGACAGTTGGGCTGCCCCCACCCTGCCAAGGGTGCTCTTCCAAAGAGCATGATGGACAGGGGAAGGGCCCCAACCTGCCTCAGTCCAGCCTCACTGCTGAGCAACCTTGGGGACCCTCTGAGGAGGCAGGGCCACCCCAGCCTCTCCAGTCCTCACACGTGGTTCTGGAAGGCCCCAGAGACCACAGAGTCGGAGCTTCCTGCCTCCAAACTCAGAGGATAGCTTGAGTGGTAATGAAAACAACAGAAACAAGACAGTGGAGAGTCCTGCCAGGTGTCAGATTTGGATCTGTGAAAGGATATTAAAAAATAAATTATAAAATGACATGATGGGCCAGGATATGAAACTAAAAATTAAACACATTAATCAACTAAATATTATTGACCCCTGGGGTATTCCACATCCAAAGCAAATTATTTAATTTGCTGAGAAATTTTCCCAATAAAGAAGAAAAAATTATAGAGTTGTTGTATTTGCCCATATATCCGTTGATTGCTTGTAGAAGTTTCTTCTCATTGTCCAAATGCAAATCAAAACTACCCTAAGATTTCATCTCACCCCAATTAGAATGTCTAATATCAAGGATACAAGCAACAATAGGTGTTGGCGAAGATCTGGGGAAAAATGTACACTCACACATTGCTGGTGGGACTGCAAGTTGGTGCAGCCACTCTGGAAAGCAGTGTGGAGATTCCTTAGAAAACTTTGAATGGAACCACCATTTGTCCCTGCTATCTAACACATTCATATTCTAAATATTATTGACACCTGGGGTATTCCACATCCAAAGCAAATTATTTAACTCACTGTGAAATTTTACCATTAATCCAGAAATATTATTGAATACCAAATATGCTTTAATTTTTTCACTTAATCAATGTGATCTCCCATTTTTTTATTCCATACAGACAATATGGTGAAATCATTTTCTCAGTTATAAGAATTACAATAAATTCCGGTATTCAGACTCACACTTCATCTGGGACTTCTCAGTACTGCAACATGCGACCACACAGTCCCAGGACAGAGGAAGTTTCTAATGTCACAGAGAAAGTGTATGAATGATCAGCTATTCTCCTGTACCCACTGCCTACCAAGCTCTCCTGCCCTCTGAATTTTGTCAAACTCTGCATGTTTGCTTTCTTGCTCCTAAGATGAGCCCCAAGCCATTTTCTTTCATTTTCCTTTGCTCATTAACATAAGGTAGATGGGAGAATTGAGTCTCCAGAATCCAGAATGCCACCATGCAAACACACCTGCTCCTCACAGGGCTTGGAGGGAGGCTGCACACTCAGGGAAGGACAGCTACAGATGCTATTAGTTCAGAGAAACCATAAAAGTGCCTTAGCTGGTCAAGGCCCACAAACCACGTACCACACTGTGGAGAGGGTGTGTCAGTGACCTGGGCTGTCTGGAAGAGAAACTCAGCTTTGTTGACTATAAACAACACAAGCCCAGGGTCTCCAGCTTTGGAGGACAAAGGCTGAAACTAACATCCCTGTGCAGTGACACAGTCCCCTCTTCGAAAATCCCCTCTTGGAGTAAGGCCCAGCATTGCCTCAGGCAAATGCAATCACCCTAATACATAGAGAGAGTGGCCTCAGTCCTATTCTAGCTCAGGGATCTACAGAAAACCAGGAACTGACTGTCCAGTGTCTCTGACATGAACAGCACAGAGAGGAGGAATTTTTGATATTTAATGAGAAACAACTAGCTGGGTGCAGAGGCTCATACCTGTTATCCTACTGTCTTGGGAGACTGAGTCAGGAGGACCGTGAATTCAAACCCAAACTCAGCAAAATCAGTCCCTAAGCAACTCAGTAAGACCTTCACTCTAAAGAAAATACAAATAGGACTGAGTATGTGACTCAGTGGTCGAATGACCCTGAGTTCAACTCCTGGTACCCAATGCCCTTCAATGAGAAAGAAATAACACAGAATCCTCCATTGTCCACTCTGCTCTGTGGTCTCAAGGGGTTCTGCTCCTGGAGATGTTTATGGATGACTCTGAGTGTCACACACATGACTAGGACAGGAGGTCCACCAGATCATAGATGCAGCTCCCGAGAATTTCACACTCACTGCTTCGAATGGACATGTCCCTTCTCCTCTGGCCTTGGGCAGGGCTGCTGGATCTCCAAATGAAACACGGATTTCTTTCTCACCAACTTCTTTTGAGCCTTGTATTCTTATTTCCTTCACTGGGCCAGGAAAAGACAATGTCTAACACTGTCCCTGAAGTACTTGTGCTTCTCCAGATGACAGGAGACACCAGGAGCTCTGGAACCTCAATGTTGAGGCTGGAAGGATGTGAAGATTTATACTTGTGTATGAGAATTGTCACCTTCTCTCCTTAGGTGGGAGAAAGCCAGCAAGGAGATACGTTCCCCTTTCAGGAGCTGCACTGCAGGCAACATCCACATCCTTGAGTCTGTACTGTTAGGGTGACAGGCACTGTTCCCATAACCTCCCCCAGAGACATGCTTCCATGATGGGCTTTCCTGCCTATGACACAGACAGTGTGGGTTCATTCTCTACTGTTTCTTCTCCAAATATACCAAGACTTTTGATGTCCCCAAACTCCCTCACTCATTTCACACTCAGAAACCACCAGGACATTTGCATGCTGCTCCCTGGGAGGAACTGCCTGCAAGGCTGACATAAAAGCTCAGCTCTAACCTGGACTTCACTCACCAGGACTCCTCAGTTCACATTCTCAAAATGAGGCTCCCTGCTCAGCTCCTGGGGCTGCTGATGCTCTGGATCCCTGGTGAGGACAGAGGGGATCAGGAAGAAGAAGGGGGTGGAAGGTGAGCACTGGGCTCCCATTCTTCCCACGTGTGCTCTATCCACATGAGAGGTGAGCAGGTCTATCATCCAGAATGAAGTAGGTGATTCGATTAACATGAGATAAAGACAGAAGGATCAAGCAACCTGACTCTGATCAAGACTGTCACAAAGAAAGAGGAAAAAGCTGTAGGAAAATTAAAAAGAGTCTGAGGTAGCTGACAAAACTCAAGTCCTTTTAAAAATTGATACTTTTCTTGTGTAACTCAAATAAAAATTAACTCATTTGAAAAAAAGGAAGAAAAGAGAAATCAAATATATCTCACATGAGACCTTGAATTTCTCTGTCATTATTTCAGGATCCAGTGGGGACATTGTGCTGACCCAGACTCCTCTCTCCCTGCCTGTCACCCCTGGACAGCCAGCCTCCATTTCCTGCAGATCCACTCAGAGCCTCCTACACAGTGATGGGAAAACTTATTTGGATTGGTTTGTACACAAGCCAGGTCAGTCTCCACAGAGATTAATAGATCGGGTTTCCAACCTGGACACAGGGGTCCCAGAGAGGTTCAGTGCCAATGGGTCAGGGACAGACTTCACACTGAAAATCAGCAGGGTGGAGGCTGGGGATGCTGGAGTGTATTACTGTTATCAAGATACACATTCTCCACCCACAGTGGTGCAGCCCCAAACAAAAATCTCCTGCCTGGGTGGCCCAGCTGCCACATCTGCTCCTGGTCTGGCAGCAGCTCAGCAGTTTCTCTGAGTGTGTGAGAGGAAGATTCTGGCAACTCAGGGAACAGGGTGCAGCTGAGAGCTGTGGACCACAACTGCCTCAGCCACAGCTCAGGTCAAACCCATTCATGGCCCTGTCAGCTGCAGCAGCCTGGCCTGGCATATGGAGGACAGGAGCAGAGGGGTCCAGGCACCTTATGATAAACAGACAGGATTAGTGTGAACACTTCCCACTGAGCAGGACCTTTGTCCTTGGTGAGACTCTGGCATAGGGGGCGATGGTGTATGGAAATTCTAGAGTTCCCCTGGTGCTTGAAAATTCTTTTCTTTCTGAAATCAGGATATAGCTTCATCACACACTACAATAACTAATGAAAGAAATTCATGAAAATAACTTTTTAATGTGCTATCAATCTTCCATTTATAATTATTCCAGGATCCACCAGGGATACCATGATGGTGCAGATAGCTGTCACCCTTCCTGCCACCCCTTGACTGCCTGCCTCCATCTTGGGTAGAATCTCTGTTGGAAAAGTCCCTCATAAGTCACCTAGAGGATGTAAGGTTTTGCCTGAGCTGGGAAAGTGGGCTTCATGCGGATTCTGGGTCTCTACTGCCTCTATGGTTCCTAAACATCCTGGTAAGCTGATCCTCAGGTCAAATCACATGTTTCTATGAGGTCAGCAGGGCACAGGTGAGTTTCCAAAAGGGGATTCTACCCCACTCAGATGCCTGGGCATTACTTGAAGAAGATGGCCACTCAGGAGACTCTTTATGGTCAAGGTGAAGATGCTGTTGACCACAAGGCAGATCTTGCCTGGAAGGTCAGCACAAGATGCAATGAAGGCCTTGATCCATACCACAGGCCCACAGAGACCACAAGCAGGTAGCATCCTGCAAGAGTCCATGGAAATGGGGGAGGTTTCCTCTGCTTTCTCTTCTTCCTTCTGTGAGCACAGCTTCTGTCCATGGAGAATCCGAGACTGGAGCCAAGGACTCAGCTCCTGTTCCATCTTTTAAGGAGGCTCCATGCAAATATCGAGATCAGCTAAGCTCTTCCCTATGCTCCACCACTGATCTACACCTGAATCCCACATTTGAAATCTTCTCTCAGGAAACAAGAGGTAACCATCCCTGCAAGATTATAAAAGCATGTGTAATTAATAAGTTACCAGAGGAAAAATAATACGAAAGTGATTAATGCAAAGAAAATGAAGAAAGCAGAGAAACAGACCACAAAACAGGTGGGAAATTAGAAACAATAAATGAAATTAAGCACCAGGAATCTCCTTCATTACTGAGAATAGATAAACCTGGATGGACTTGAAGATTCTGGTAGGGGGAGCAGAGCATTCCAGCCACCAGCAAATGCTGAGTCAACTGAACCTCAACAACTTCCCATCAGGGAAGTGAGGCCCCAGAGCCAGACACTGCCCAAGACTGGGGAGGAGAGGGCAGATGGCAGAGGGCAGATGCAGGGAATCACACTCACCAGAGCAGAAACCCACAGGCAGGAGTCCCTAAGAGACAGGGACAGGGCAGGAAATCCTGACTTGTAATTGGCATGTGGCTGGAGGCTCATCCTGGAAACTAGGAAGTTACAAACCTCAGGTCACTGCATCTTCAGCACCTCAGCCTCACCCCTCCTCATGCATTTTCTCCCTGAGCTTCAAGACCTCACTCCCTCTTGCCACTCCCACATCTCACAGCCCCTTCTCAATCACCTCCCTGGTTCCTCCTTCGCCACCCTGGCACAGAACTCAGGCCCTGGGCTGCTACAAAGCCATCAGCAAATAGGGAAGCAAATGGTCTGGACAGTGGGTCCTGAGCAGTGAGTGAAAGCAGAGACCAGGACACTGACAATCCTGCCTGCTGACCACTCTGGAGGAGACCTTGTCCAGAGGAAGCCAGAGGACACCTGGTGAGGACCCCAGGCAGCCCAGGGCAGGGAACAGTGAGAATTCCAAGTCCTGTCGAAGGGCAGTAACCACTTGCCCACCCAAGGGAGGCCCCTGGAGATCCAGCAGAGAAGTCTCTCCATGCTGCACCTGTGGCTCATGTCCCCTGAAGACACACCTTGATCCAGTCCACCCAGGAAGCCATTCCTGATTCCTCACTGACAGAAAAGTGGGGACAGTCAAAGGGTTTTACACAGAAATACACAGTGCATGCAGAGGAATGGTAAGAAGTTCAACAAAGGATTGACAAAACTACAATGTCTATTGACTGCAGAGAGCAACAGTGCTTCCCTGGGTTTACCTAACACTGAAGTACCCCTCATAACATTAGCACCACACAAAGAGGTTAGCTTATGTACGTTTTTCTGTCCAAATACAAATCTGTTTGATTATTCCTTTTCTTATCTTCGACTTAGTAAACAGTAAAATTTTCTTTTCTTTTAAGAAAAGGTCTTCTGTACCAGGATTAAAAAAAAGTCAGTAAGTCACTCCCTTTCCAGGACACTCCTCCACAGCCCAGTGACAGGCCAAGTGCTCCACCTGGTGCAGACACAAGGAGACAGAGCTTTTTCAGCCTGTGTGGAGTAAAAATGGCTGAAACTGTACCAGACATTAGGAAAAATATGGACCTTCAGGATGCTAAGAATGTAAGTCCCAAATAGAAACAACCAAAGAAGGTCACACTACAATATATTATAAAGAAAGGATTAAAACAAAGATAGAGACACTTTTGAAAGGAAAAGAAGAACAACAAAAAAAGCCCCTTGACATTCTAGGGAACTTCCATACAGCTATCAGAGACATCTCAGCACCTCAGAAAAACTATGAGAAAGGAGGAATGAGAATAATACATGTAATGCTAGAGAAAAAACTTAGCCAAGAATAACCAATGACCCCACTCTTCCCCATGCAATTTCTAAGCTGACTTTAAAGCTTTATTGAAATTTTGCTAGTTTTTGAGCATCATAAAAACTGGATCACAGGACATATGCTCCTGTGTCCATTTGCTCTTGCTTATTCCTGCAGGGTTCTTGAAGACAGTGAAGGTTTTCACTGGTATGTAGTGTTATATTATGTGCACTTTACTTGTTTTATGGATCCATTCTACTCTTCATTGGCACTTATTTACTTCAGTTTGCAGCTTTCACAGATAATGCTGTGAGGTCACTGCACATGGGGAGGTGTGCATATCTGTGTGTGCTGAGAGGAAGTCCTAGATCAGAGGGTACATGCATGGTCAGGGAGTCCTCCAACTCAGGTGCCATTCACATTCCCAAACACAGGAGAGTGATCTGGATCATTCCCCATGCTCTGCTCGATGATCTTCATGGTTTACTTTTGTCGCGATTCTTCTGAATATTTGTGATGGTTTCTTGCAAATTTCACTCTGATGTTGATACTGAGCACACTTCACATTCTACATGCCCATTTGCATATGAGGCTGACAGAGAAACTTTCTTATGAAGAAACCTTATCTGTGGAGAGTTGCCTTTGTCACAGAAAATGACCATCAATGCATCAGTCTCAGAACATCTGATTAGCTCCACCGGGCAAATTGACTGGGCTCACCAGCACCAGGGTCCTGCACCCATAGTGTAAGAACACTTCATGGTGCTTCTTCTGATTGGCCTCCTGTGCTTCCTGTCAATCATACGCTGGAGGAGAAGTACTGCACTGAGCAGAGCATGCACACCTTCAGGGACATCCACTCACGTGGGTCTGATCTGATGGGTGAGTGCTGGGGTTGACAAGGACAAAGGAACAGAGTAAAGAGGATTTTCTCTGAGCCCAACAGAATCTCCCAGTGACCCTGAGAGCCTGGTGCCTCTGAGTAGTGCTCTCAGCAGGTGGAGGCAGCAGGAGGAGCAACTGGGGCAGCCCAACCTCACACTTCTGCTTCCCTGGGAGGTTTTATTCATGGTCTGTATCACTGTGGGAGGGTAACTGTCATACTGTTGACAGAAATAATCGGCCACATCTTCAGGCTCCAGGCTGCTGATGGTGAGAGTGAAATCAGTCCCAGATCCACTGCCACTGAATCTTGTGGGGACCCCAGATTCCAAACTGCTTGTGTAATAGATCAGGAGCTTAGGAGTTTGCCCTGGCTTCTGTTGGTACCAGTTTAAGTTATTGCTAATGCCCTGACTGGCCCTGCAAGTGATGGAGACTCTTTCTCCTTGAGATTTAGACAAGGAGGATGGAGAATGGGGTCATCAAGATGTCACATCTGGCACCTGAAATTGGACACATGAAAAGAAATATGCACACAATTATTTGAGTTGTAGGATGATGTCCCTGAAGAGAAGGCAGTACTGATCATATTGATCTCAGAAAATCCTCAGATTGTCCCTCCTTACCTGGGAGGCAGAGCATCAGGGGCCCCAGGAGCTGAGCAGGGACTCTCATGTCCACGCTGTGTCCTGACTGGGACTGACTCCTGCACAGGGTGTGAGCAGCCTATTAAGAAGTCCTCAGGGCAGTGGGCTGTGCTCTGGGTGCATGCAAATCAGCAGGGCTGACCAGGCTGGGCACAGCTGCAGGGTGGATTCTCTCAGTCTCTCAGCCCTGGTCAAGTGTCACCAGGTGTCCCAGTAAAGACCAGGGCACCACAGATTCCCTTGGAGTGAATGTGTTTCCTCAGGGACCACAGCACAGAACCATCCCTCTTTCCTGGGAGTGGAGGGATGTGGGGGTTTCCGGGACCCCCAGCCTTGGGCATGGTCAAGATGGCGCCTGACGCTGAGCCAAAAGCGGCCAGCTATACAGTAAACAACCAGCGAATTCCAATGATTGGCTAGTTAACGATGTGACTAGAGCATGCCCCCCTCGTGTACCCATCCTGTGCCTGCAGCTGTCCGCGTTTATCTCGTGTACTCTCCCCTGATTGATTGAAGTGTATATAAGCCTGGTGGGTGGGAGAGCGAGGGGGAACGGAATGGAAGAGGCGGCGGCGGCGGCGGCGGCAGCAGCTGGAGCTGAGCTGGAAGCAGGGAGTACGTGGGAGTGGAAGAAGCTGGGAGAAGGGAAGCTGGGAGTGCCCAGAAGCTAGGGGTAAGAGACGCGTAGGAGAGGAACTGTGCACAATAAACTTCCAAAGCTTCAGACATTTGTCGTGTCTCTCTCTGCGGCCAGAGGGGACGCGATAACTGGTGCCGAAACCCGGGAAGATGAAGGCCTTATAAAAGAAAACAAGGTAAGATATTTGAAAAATTTTTTTTTTGTATACAAGTTGAACCGGTTATAAAAAAGTTAAAGGGTGTCAGGATGCGCCATTGGCGGTCCTGGGGACACGTGGAGTGCGGTCCGGTTGAAAGGTATCAGGAGTCCTGACGCGTAGAACGCGGGTTGAAAGGTATTGGGGTCCTGACGCGTGGAACGCGGGTATCGGGATGCGCCATTAGCGGTCCTGACGCGTGGAACGCGGGTTGAAGGGTACCGGGATCCTAACGCGTAGAACGCGGGTCGGGGGGGTATCGGGACACGCCATCAGCGGTCCTGACGCGTGGAACGTGGTCTAATTAAAGTGAAAGTAGAAACACGTTTGAAGCGGTCCAATTAGGTAGTACGTGAAAAGCCGCTATAAAAATTTTAATGCGCACTTGATAGTTTTCCTTTCAGTAATCTCGTTGCTCCTGGCAGCTAGGCCACTGTTTGTTATTGTAATTGCCATAACTAAAGCTATTCAAATTAGTAACAATGGGGTCTGAATGCAGCAACCCCTCAGGGAACTATTAAAAAACAATGGGACGCCATTAGAGGGAAAAAAACAGCTAAAGTAAGAAAAGCTGCTCAGTGTGCCACAAGGGGGATCTTCATGAACAGGGTTTAATAGTAGCAGAAAAGAACGCTTAAAGAGAATAAAGTGAGGAAAGATTGAGTGGTGGTGACCTAGAAAATAATTGCTCAAAAAATCTAAGAACAAGGGAAAAAAGGGAACTAAGTCTAATATAAAGAACCCCCAAAAAATAAATAACCAAGTGGTAGTGAAAACTTAGGAACAAGGGGAAAAGGTAGGAGAAACCTAAGCCTAATAAAAAGAGCTTCAAAATTTGTAGAACCTGCCCGTATTTGAGGAGTAAATGGAGATACCATCAACCATTAGAAAAACTTTAAAGAGGCAGTTAAGACTATTTGGAAACAGGTATGCAGGGCAGTGTTATCTGGAGAACAATGGCTAATTGGGGAAGCTCAGTGGCAAGAAATAGCTGTTGAAACTGCTTGCAGAAACATAGTGGCAAGGTTTCCCGATAGAAATGTTAATAGGAGAAGGCCAATAGGTTTCAATAGATGCACAAAATCAGCAGCAAGGAGATAATGCCCTAACAAAAGATAAGAGATAACTATAGTAAAATCTGTTACACCTTATGCCCCAGGGCTATGTCCAAGATGCAGAAGAGGAAGTCATCGGAATAGTGCCTGTCAGCCTATTAGAGATAGGGAGGATAATTTCCTAGGGTCGAATCCTGAACTTCAAAAAAACGGAAGACAGGGCCCTCCCCGGGGCCCGCAACAAATATACGGGGTAATTCAACAAGTTCCCCGACGGTCGTATCCTCCCACAGAGAAGGGGAGCGCAGAGCCACCTCAGGAAGTGCCGGATTGGACATCTGTGCCACCTCCAGACTCATACTAACCCCAGATATGGGGGTGCAGATGATTGATATTGATTGGCATGAAAAAATCCCACAGAATAGTGTAGGACTATTACTAGGTAGAGGTTCCTCAACGCTAAAAGGACTTATAGTACACCCAGGGGTTATTGATCCTGATTTCACTGGACAAATAAAAGCCTTGGTCTCTTCACCAAAAGGAATTACGGTCATCTCTCCAGGGGATCGCATTGCACAAATGCTTATATTGCCCAGTTGACATTCCTTGTGGCCCAGTGAAAATACAAATAAAAGACAAGGAGGTTTTGGATCAACAGGAACCACTTTAATAAACCTTACTATGGATATGGGACAGAGGCCCCTCCTAAAATTAAAAGTGGGAAATATGGAATTTACAGGTTTATTAGATACGGGAGCAGACAAAAGTATTATCAGTGCAATGGTCTGGCCAAAGCACTGGCCATTGATCACAGCAGCTCAGAGCTTGAGAGGCTTAGGAGTAGCAGAGAGCCCCAATCAAAGTGCTTCCTCATTATCGTGGAAAGATACAGAGGGACACACAGGAATATTTCAACCATATGTCTGTAATGTTCCTATTGGCCTATGGGGATGAGACGTCCTCCAGCAAATGGATATGAAACTCACCACTGACCAGATTTACCAAGGGACTCCTGTAAGAAATATGTTACAAAATATGAATTATGATGATAAAAAAGGATTAGGAAGACATAGCCAAGGATCTACCCAACCACTGCCTTTACTTCCACCAAAAAATGATTCTCATGGATTGGGTTTTTCCTAGGGGCCACTGATAAACCATCAATCCCTATAATATGGAAAGATGATAAGCCTCGCTGGATTCCACAGTGGCCCCTAACAAAAGAAAAGCTAGAGGCAGCTCATAAGTTAGTACAAGAGCAGGTACAAGCAGGTCATTTACAACATTCTACCTCTCCTTGGAATACTCCAATATTCTTAACAAAGAAAAAATCAGGAAAATGGAGGTTATTACATGATTTAAGAGCCATAAATGAACAAATGTACCCTATGGGACCCATCCAATGTGAACTCCCTCTTGTCACTGCACTACTAAAAAATTGGCCTACTATTATTCTGGATTTAAAGGATTGCTTTTTCTCTATACCCTTACACAAAAATGATTGCTGGAGATTTGCCTTTACTTTGCCCTCTCTTAATCACACTCAGCCTGACCAGAGATTCGAATGGACCGTGTTGCCTCAAGGTATGGCTAACAATCCTACTATATGTCAAATATACGTAGATAAAGCGTTAACAACTACTAGACAAAAGTTTAAGAGATTGTTGATTTATCATTATATGGATGACATACTTATTTGCCATCCAGAAAAAGAAGTTTTGTTAGAAGCATTACAATTTATAACTCAAGCATTAGAAAAGAGAGGACTAACGATAGCCCCTGAAAAATTACAATTAGAGGAGATCCAAGAATATCTGGGTACAAGGCTCACTGCTACTACAGTCAGACCAACAAGGTTGACCATCAGGACAGATCAATTGAATACCTTGAACGATTTTCAGAAACTCTTAGGTGACATTAACTGGATCAGATCCTATTTAAAATTATCCACAGGGGAATTAAAACCTTTATTCGATATATTAAAAGGTAATCCTGACTTGAATTCCCCTAGGAAACTTACTCCCGAAGCACGGATATCCTTACAGCTAGTAGAGAATATACTTCAGCAGTGTTACGTTGATCGTTGTGATCCTACGCAACCATTAAGTTTAATCATAATCTCAGAGAAGCATACCCCTTTTGGCATAGTTTGGCAAGGAGGACATCTGCAAAGTATAAATCTGCCTAGCTCTCCGGCTAAAACATTGCAATCATATCCGCAAGCTATTGCTCAGGTAATATTCAAGGGAATAGAATCTTGCATTACTGTTTTTGGAATCCATCTGTCTATTATTATAACTCTTTATTCCACTCAGCAAATTAAATGGCTAATTAATAATGATGATGATTGGTCAGTATTATATTGTTCCACTTCAGTTCAGTTCGATAACCATTATCCCCAACATCCCTGGATTCAATTCTGTAAAAATACTCCCATAGCTTTTCCAAAAGTGACTAGTGTCCAGCCTCTTAAAGACTGTGTAACCATTTTTACTGATGGCTCCAAAAATGGAGTAGGTGCAGTACTTATCAGTAAACAACTTCACACCATAATAGTTCCACCCAACTCCGCACAGGTTACTGAACTTGCAGCTGTAATATTAGCCTTTAAATTAGCAGATAATCAGCCATTCAATCTTCTATCTGATAGCTTATATATCGTTAACGCTTTACAGGTTCTTGAAACGGTACCTCATATTTCTTCCATGTCCACGGTAGCTTCTTATTTTACTACGCTACAAAACCTTATCCTACAGCGTAAACATCTATTCTATGTAGGACATATTAGAGCTCATTCTAATTTACCAGGACCTTTGGCCAATGCTAATGACTTGGTAGATATGGCCACCAAATCAATTTTTGTTTTTTCCATAGAGGAACAGGCAAAACACTTTCATGAAAAATTTCATGTAAATTCCACTACTTTGAGCAGAAAATTTCCTATATCTAAATGTATGGCTCGACAAATAGTAAATAATTGTCAACATTGTGCTCCTTTAATTCCAGTACAATCCTTTGGAGTTAACCCCAGGGGACTGGTGCCTGGTCATATTTGGCAGATGGATGTAACCCATATTTCTGAATTTGGTACTGTTAAGTATGTACATGTGTCAGTAGACACTGCTTCAGGGGTCATTATGGCTTCTGCCCATTCTGGAGAAAAGGTGAAAGATGTCATTCAACACTGCCTACAAGCATTTGCTGGCTGGGGCATACCTAAAGTTTTTAAAACAGATAATGGTCCTGCTTATACTTCCAAAAGCTTCCAGTTGTTTTTACAAACATTTAACATCCAATCAGTCACTGGCATCCCCTATAATCCTCAGGGACAGGGCATTGTGGAAAGAGCACATCTTACTTTAAAAAATTGTTTAAATAAACAAAAAGGGGGAATAGGAGCCTCCTACAAGTCTCCTAAAGATAAACTTAATTTAGTTCTTTTCATTCTAAATTTCTTAACTCTGGATAGGGACGGCCATTCTGCAGCTGATCGACATTATAATCCCCATAATACTTCTCAAGTATGGGCAAAATGGAAAGATATCCTGACAGGATGTTGGAAAGGACCGGATCCAGTCCTTCGTTGGGTCCGAGGGTCTGTTTGTATTTTCCCACAGGATCAACAGACTCCAGTCTGGATTCCAGAAAGGCTAATCAGAGTTTTACAGCATGCAAGTGATGCTGCTCCTCCTCGCAATGGCGAGCCTGAGCCTTCCTCCAATAACAAAAACTCAGACGGAAAGGCAAACCCGGAACCTATGGGCCATTGTTAGCCTGGCCATATTTTTCATTTCTGACTAACATATTTTTTATCCTTCCTTTTCTTGTTTTTCACCAATTTCTCTACAAGTCTGTCAATTCCACTGATGATTTTTCAGGTCGTGCTGCTTTTGGTGACAAGGATATTTCTAGCCTTTCTTTGCTTTAACAGGAGAAATTCTGCACTTTGCCGTTGGAATCATACTACAAATCAGACCCAGAGTAGAGCAACTCGTTCTGCTGACCCTAGCCATGATGTTGCTTTTCCTCCCACGTCAGCTTGTGTATTTTCTCTTTTTTATGTTTCTACCAACTAACATTTCTAATAATACCTCTTAACTGTTCACTAACTGTGTGCTATCTCTCACAATACTGGAACGGTTCTTTTGCCACCCGTGCAATTTGCACATTTCTATCTTCCTACTAGTCCTAGTTTCTGTTGCAGATATAGAATTGCCAGTGCAATTGTCGAGAAGCAGGAGAGGCTTTGACATCGCAACAGCCGTGATCATTGCCACCACAGTCCTTGCAGTAGCAGCATTGACACAACCATAACAACGATCATTCGGCCGAGAATACAGCTGCAGCCTTACAGACCATAGAGACTCTATCAGAGAATGGACTCACTATAAGAACAAGTGGATACCTTGCAAGAACTTTTGGGACTGGGATGCGTTTATTCCCTGAGAGCTGTTTTGTGTTGCCCATATTGTAACTCCATTGGGATGTATATTGTTTCTGTATTTAATATGGCTATATGGTTTTTCTTCTGTTTATAGATTTGTCAAACAGCAGGCAAGCTTAGGAGCTATGGTGGTACTCCTCTGCCTTGGCCTTCTTCTCTTCATTCGTTTTGGCATGCATCTGCAAGCTAGCCAATAGAGAGATCAAATTATTTTTCATCAGGCCATGACCGCCCTAAAGGCCGACAGCCCCCCATTAGTATGGCTCTTGATGCTGGATCGGTAGTCAAAGACGGGTAATGAAGGAGGTGGCTGTGTACCGACCTAAGACAGGAGCTGCAGCATGCTCTGCAGGCTCTGATGATGGGTAAGGACATATGCTGACCACTCAGCCTAAGACAGACACGGTCCCGAGCCTTAGTTTAATATTAAAGAAGGGGGATCTGTGGGGGTTTCCGGGACCCCCAGACTTGGGCATGGTCAAGATGGTGCCTGATGCTGAGCCAAAAGCGGCCAGCTATACAGTAAACAACCAGCGAATTCCAATGATTGGCTAGTTAATGATGTGACTAGAGCATGCCCCCCTCGTGTACCCATCCTGTGCCTGCAGCTGTCCGCGTTTATCTCGTGTACTCTCCCCTGATTGATTGAAGTGTATATAAGCCTGGTGGGTGGGAGAGCGAGGGGGAACGGAACGGAAGAAGCGGTGGCGGCGGCGGCAGCGGCAGCGGAGGCGGCGGCGGCAGCAGCTGGAGCTGAGCTGGAAGCAGGGAGTACGCGGGAGTGGAAGAAGCTGGGAGAAGGGAAGCTGGGAGTGCGCAGAAGCTAGGGGTAAGAGAAGCGTAGGAGAGGAACTGTGCACAATAAACTTCCAAAGCTTCAGACATTTGTCGTGTCTCTCTCTGCGGCCAGAGGGGACGCGATAGAGGGACCCCTTGCTCTCATCATGGTTCAGGACCCACTTCTCCTGCTCACTCTCCTGTCAAGACCAGGTAATTAGCTCTTTCACCACCCACAGTCTTCTTCAGATTTTACTGACTTCTCTCTTTGGTTCCTGTGCACAACACTTATTTCAGAGAGGCTTCCTCCATGCCTGACTCCTGGAAGACATGGCATAATAAGTGATCCGTATTTCCACCAGAAATGCAAATTGTTGAAAGAGGAACAACATAACAGGATAAAGCACATCAAGTGCAGGGGTGGTGATTGAAGTGGGAAGGATGTTGCCTGGGTGCCCGTGCTGTACTGTCATCCCAGCTGACCTCTCAGCCTCCTCCACTCTGAAGGCTCTGTCCTGTCCTCTGATGTAGGTCAGCCAATATCATGGTTGGCCCTCCCACCCCTGAAGCTCAGCTCCCTCTCTCTCTGTGCTGCTTTACACATCAGGCCTCATGTTCCTGAGATCCTCCCATTGTTGCTGTGCCCCTACCCCAGCTTCACCTATGCTTTCCTCCAGGAGCTAAAGGTCTCTCTGCACCACCTGCTCATCTGCGCTGAGTCTACCCTGGTTCCTAAACTTGTCTATTTTCCTGTCACCAAATCTCATCCAGGTCCTAAGAGAACACAGTTCCCAGAGGCTGGTGCATGGCTTGGGACACATACTCAGTCAGGAGGAAGCTATGTAGGAGGCCAGGGCTGGAACACACTCTACCTCACCAAGGCAAGGAACCCGGGTGGTGGAGGGCACACTAGACATGGTGAGGAGGGTGTCCTCACATGTAGGTGTTGACCTGGGGGCCCATGTGCAGGTCAAATGTACAAGAGAATGAGGAGGGTACAAAGGACTGTGGCCCTGTGTGCAGGTGGGGACATCAGGCAGCATCAGGAGGGATTCTGATATAGTTTAAATATGAGGTGTCTCCAGAGACTGAGGGGTATAGTGCCTCAATAGGAGATCAATCCATTGGATAGACTCATGATCTAAGTGATTTCTTGGAAGGCAGAACCTAGTTGGAGGAGGAGGTCACTGGGACGGTGCCCTGGAGGCTGTGTCCTCCCCTGAGCCCTTCTGCTTTACTTCCTGGATGCCTTGAGCTGAGCTACCTTCCTCCACCAAGCCCTTCCTCCATGATGCTTCTGCCTGGCAGACACCTGGTCATGGATGGAAACCAAGAGCCAGGATGACTCTTTCCTGCTCTAAGTTGTTTTTTCTTGGGTATTTGTCACAGTGACATATTTGCAGAGTTGGTTGTGTCCTGGCAAGGGGTATCAGAGCAGATCAGGGAACATTCAAAAGTGGGGTGAGGCCAATGAGAAGAGGAGGCCACTCTCATTCAGAGGGAGGTTGACACCAGAGACAATCAGAGCCACTATCCTTAATTTAGGAGGAAGGGATCGCAACCCTGAAAGGACATCACTAGAAACAATGTGATTTTTGTCTTGAAGTGGAATTATCACAACAAACCCAGAGTTGTATATAGGGATATGTAGGAATGTGTATTCAGATAAGAGACGATAGATGGTGATGGTAGGTAGGTGGATTGATTGAACGACTGATTCATACAAAGATAGATCCTCCTTAACCCACAGAGTTCCAGTAAGCACTTAGTGCCTAGGATTATTTGCACTAAAGGAATCTTGTCTACACCTTGAATCAGGAACCAAGTAGACTCCAAAAATGATGAGACTGTGGCAACTGTAAAGCCAAACCACCTGCACTGATATCCCAGTGGCCAAATCTGGGTTATCTTGAGAATCAAAATTTATAATGATGACAAACTAGCACAATAAAGAGAAGATGATCCATGAGTTCATTGTGATACTGACACTTTGGTGAGGAATGGGATGTCCATAAAGGATTGAGAAACTTTTCAATAATTTCCTGTTGAATTTAATTTGAGTTTGATCATACCCAGGACCTTAGCCATGCTAGGTCAGTGCTCTATCAATTATCCACATCCCCAGTCCCGTGCTAATTTCAAATAATCAAAGAATATCTATACAGGAGAGAAGTCTGTCAATATTCCTTTAAACTGAAAATCCATATGAACATTAGAAATAATGTGACACATTGAAATCAGGCACCACCCAACAGGAAGCTGTATGAGAAGAGCACATTTCTAGAGATTCCTGCTGGAGATGCTATGGCTACATGCTACCATGAGGGGAAGACACAAAATCCTAACTAGGCACATCTGCAAATAACCAGTGTGTACTCTCCAAAGTGGTGAGATCATGAAGTTTAGGAAAAGGTGGATAGAGTGTTCCAACCTGAAGGAGACCAAAAACCATGGCAGATAAATGCAGTCCATGATACAGGAACTGATGGATTAATTATAACAGACAGAATCAGGCAATTCCCATAATCTGAAATGAATCTGAAGATCTCATGGTGTGATGCACTAGTGCTGATGTTTATTTCACAGATTGGTTCAGGGTTATAAAGGAAGAAGTTTCCAGAGGGTGGGCTCTCAGGTCACCTGCTCTCAGATGACCCAGGGTCACAGAGTGCTGTGTGCTGTACAACAACCTTTCTCTAAGTGGGAAATTTCCACTAAACACACAAGCATTCCTCAAGAGCCTGCTGAACTTATTCATGAGCATTTACTGCCATTCTTTTCACCATACTGCCCAGGCCTTCCTGCACATGCACTGGGCAACACCAGGCCTCCATGAGGTGTTCATGATGCGCCATCACCATCCAAAGACACAGGTCCCTGCATTCCCCAGGACACCAACTGGCTGGCCTGGTTCTTAGCTTGGGAACATCCACACTCTGCCCTCTTCCTGTTAATTGCCCTCATTTGCCACAGCTGATCAGCATAAATCTCTGACTGGGGACTCTATAGCTAATACTGTGAAAATATAAAAAATTAAATAAAAATATGTTTCTTCCTCCAAACAAGGAGGATGGCCCTGGAATTAAAGTCTGGATCAGAATAAGCCTAAGAGGCTGCAGAAGACAAGGCTCCTGGGTGTCAGTTTTCTCCAAAGTCAGATGAAGAGCAAGAGGCTGTGACCTGGGAAACTGCCCTGGGTTGTGACAGAGGAGGGAGGAGGATCCTGGAAACAGACAAGGAAGCTATGCTCTCAGTGCAGCCAGTCCAGGGCCCCTGAGCTCAGCAGGCAGCACACAGCACAGGGAGTGCTCCAGAGAGGGCAGCCAGGCTGTGCACAGAGGCACCACCACACCTGAGAGGGACACTGGGGACTCTTGGATAACAGGGGCCCAAGATATGTGAATGTTAGCCTGGCTGCTCCCCAACTGGCAGCTGAGTTTAAAACTGACATTTTTATAGATTCAAGATGGCAGACTAGAGGGTGACTGAATCTCCCCTCACTCCAGAACTCAGGATTCAATAAGGGGAGGTATTGAGAGACTCGAACCAACATAGAGCTGCGGGGTGAGTCCCTCCCACCGGGTGAAGCTCGGCCCAGGCCTCAGGCTGGGACAGTGGGCAGCTTCTCTGAGCAGAGCAGGGCAGCAAGAGTCTTCCCCAAGCAGCCCGGCTCCCTTCAGCGGCAGGGGGTCCTCAGCCAGCTTCTAGTAGCAGCCCGCCCAGTGAGAGCTTTAGCGCACAGAGCCAACCCCAAACCCCGAACCCAGCAGTGGGCTCAGGCCCACAGGTGGCTTCTGGGACCAGAGCAGGACAGGGAGAGGCTTTTCCTGAGCAGTCTGGCTCCCTCAGGCAGAGTCAGGCCCTGTCTATAGCCAGATTCTAGGAGCAGGACCGCCCAGTGAGAGGATTTCCACACAGAACCAGCCCCCAGCACTGGACCCAGTAGCCGGCTAGGCGCAGCTTTCTTTGGAAGCACTGCATTATCAAGTTCCTCCAAGACTTCAGGCAACTGAAGGCTGGGAGGTGATATACTGGAAATCTACAGGGACACTATAAGTCAATAGAGGAAATCTGCAATATCTGAGTCCCTCTGATATCTGACCAGTATGACGAAACAAGGGAAGACAATGTCCCAAACAAACCTAGACATTATGTCAATAAAACCCAATGACAGCACAGCAGAAGAAATATCACTAAGGGAGTTCAGAAGGTACATAATTAAAACAGTCAAGGAAGCAAACGAGGAGATGAAAGAGCAAATGCAGGCATTGAAGGACGAGATGAAAGAGCAAATGCAGGCATTAAATGATCGCACTAATCAACAGTTAAAAGAGCAAATATGGGAAGCAAAAGATCATTTCAATAAAGAGTTGGAGATACTGAAAAAAAAAAAAAACCAGAAATCCTTGAAATGAAGGAAGCAATAAACCAAGTTAAAAACACCTTAGAAGGCATAACCAGTAGGATAGAACACCTGGAAGATAGAACCTCAGACACTGAAGATAAAATATTTAATCTTGAAAACAAAATTGACCAAACAGAGAAGATGGTAAGAAATCATGAACAGAATGTACAAGATTTAAGGGATATCATGAAAAGGTCAAATTTAAGAAATATTTGGATCGAGGAAGGCACAGAGATACAAACCAAAGGAATGAACAATCTATTCAATGAAATAATAACAGTGAGAACCTCAGACCCTGGCCAATGGCAGCATCCACTGGCCAACCTAGGAAAGGCCTCTGAAGATCCAGCAGAGAAGACTCTCCATGCTGCACCTGTGGCTCACATCCCACACACCTGAAGTCATACCTGGAGCCAGAACCATCCAGGAAATAACTGCTGAGTCTTCACCCACAGAAAGAGTGGAGAGAAGTAAAAGCTAATGGTTAAGCTGTTGGTTGGGGCAGTGTTTTACACAGAAACACACAGTGCATGCAGAGGAACAGAAAGAAGTTCAGCAAAGTATTTGCAACACAACAATTTCAATGACTCCATGAACAATAGTGCTTCACTGGGTCATCGATCACCCTGAAGTAGAGTACAATCTCACAGAACCTTGCAGAGGTCAGCTGACATGAGTTTATCAGACAAAACGAAGTTGTTCTGTTTTGTCTCTTCTAGTGTTTGACTTGTTAACTGTGACTTATTTACTTATTTATTACTTTGCTTTCAGAATGAGTTTTACTTTACAGGTAAAAATAGTTGCTCCCCTTCCAGGCTCCTTTCCCACAGCACAGTGACAGGCCATGTGCTGCAACTAGTGCAAACACAAGGGGACAGAAGATTTTCATCCTCTGTGGAGTAAAAATGGCTGAAACTTTCCCAGAATTTAGGAAGAATATGGACATTCAGAATAACTGAGCTTCCAGGTCCCAGATAAAACCAACCTAGGAATGAGAGTAGAGTGAAGCAGACATTATTGCCTCCTGTGCATGTTTGACTGTGTGACTTCTGTTATCCTGCAATATGTATAATCAGAAAAATGAGAGATCACACTGCATTTCTCTATGATCTATCAAGATGTATAAATGCAGTCTACTGCCATGTACAACTTATTAGAACAAGTAATACTTAAACGAATAGAAAAAGAATGTGACACTAGCGTATATTGGAAGGACATTATGAAAACATAAAGACAGAGACAGTGTTGAAAGGAAAAGGAGAAAATGAGCCCTTAACATCCTCAGGAACTTCCACAGGACTCAGAGGTTTTTCAGAAGAAATATGCAGGCAGGAGGAAATAGAATCCATACACACAAAATGCTAGGATAACTGAACCAAGAATAACCAGTCAATCATAGCACTTTTCTCCATACAAATTATAAGTAAACTTTAACAATTATCAAAATGTTGCCAGTTCTTGAGGCCCTAACAATTGGATGCTAGGTAATGAGATCCTGTGCCTCCTGCTCTTGCTTACTCTTGCAGGGTTCTTGAAGGCATTGTAGGTGTTCTGTGGTGTATAGTATTTCATCACATGCACTTTCCTCCTTTTATGTATCCATTCTATTCTTGATCAGCACTTAACTCTTTCAGTGTGCAGTTATCACAGATAACGGTTTGAGGTCACTACAGATGGGGACGTGTGCACATCTGTGTGCTCTGAGAGGAACACCTGGATCACAGGGTACTTGCATGATCAGGGAGTCCTCCAACTCAGGTGCATTCACATTCCCAAACACAGGAGATGTGGTCTGGATCATTCCCCATGCTGTGCTCGATGATTTTCATGGTTTACTTTTGAGGTCTTTCATCTGAATTTTGCTGGTGGTTTGTTGCAACTTTCACTCTCTGATGATTATTGATGCTGAGCACACTTCATATACTAGATGCCCATTTTCATATGAGGCTGACAGAGAATATTTCCTGTGAAGAGGTCCTGTCCACAGTTCTTGAAGTGTCATCTTTGACAAAAAAAAAACTCACTGTCTAGGCACCCACCTGCACCTGGACATCTGGTTAGATCCACTGGTCAGCTTGGCTGGACTCACCAGCACCAGGGTCCTGCACCCATATTGTAAGAACTCTTCATGGTGCTTCTTCTGATTGGCCTCCTTTGCTTCCTGTCAATCAGAGACTGGAGGAGCAGTACTGCACTGAGCAGTGCATACACACCTTCAGGTACATCCACTCACGTGGGTCTGATCTGATGGGTGAGTGCTGGGGCTGACAAGAACACAGGAACAGGGTTCAGAGGATCTTCTCTGAGCCTAACAGAATTTCCTAGTGACCCTGAGAGACTGGTGCCTCTGAGAAGTGCTCTCAGCACATGGAGGCAGCAGGAGGAGCAGCTGGGGAAGCCCAGTCTCACACTTCTGCTTCCCTGGGAGGATTTTGTCATGGCCTGTATCACTGTGGGAGGGTAACTGTCATACTGTTGACAGAAATAAGTGGCCGCATCTTCAGGCTCCAGGCTGCTAATGGAAAGAGTGTAATCTGTCCCAGATCCACTGCCACTGAATCTTGTGGGGACCCCAGATTCCAAACTGCTTGTGTAATAGATCAGGAGTTTAGGAGCTTGCCCTGGCTTCTGTTGGTACCAGTTTAAGTAACTGTTAATGTCCTGACTGGCCCTGCAAGTGATGGAGACTCTTTCTCCTTGAGATGTAGACAGGGAGGATGGAGACTGGGTCATCAAGATGTCACATCTGGCACCTGAAATTGGACACATGAAAAGAAATATGCACACAATTAATCATGTTATAAGAGGATTTCCCTGAAGACCAGGCAGTAGTGAACACATTGATTTGAGCAATTCCCCACTTGTCCCTCCTTACCTGGGATGCAGAGCAGCAGGAGCCCCAGGAGCAGAGCAGGGGCCCTCATGTCCATGCTGTGTCCTGATGGGACTGACTCCTGCACAGGGTGTGAGCAGCCTATTAAGAAGTCCTCAGGGCAGTGGGCTGTGCTCTGGGCACATGCAAATCAGCAGGGTGGGCAGGCTGGTCACAGCTGCAGGGTGGCTCCTCTCAGTCACTCAGGCATGACCAAGCACCCCACATGGCCCAGTAAAGACCAGAGCAGCACAGATTTTGCCTAGAGGGAATGTGTTTCCCCAGGAGAAAACCATAGCACCATCACTTTCCTGTGAGTGGAGTGACCTCTTACTATCATCAGATTTCAGGACCCACTTCGCCTGCCCATCTCCAATGGAGAGGAGGTCATTAGCTCTGTCATAACCCCACCACCCACAACAGATTTTGAAGACATCGTACTTTGGGTTCCTGTGCATAGTATTTATTCCAGAGAGGCTTCCTCCATGCCTGAATCCTGGAACACATGGCATGATACATGATAAGTGTTTCTAGCCAGAAATGCAAAGAGGTGTAAGAGGAACAAGAGAAGAGCACAAAACTAATCAAGCTCAGGGGTGGTGATTGTAAGAAGGGAAGGTCGTTCACCATGTACATATGCTGTCCTGCCATCCCAGCTGAACCCTCATCCTCCTACACTCTGAAGGCTCTTCCTGTCCTGTATCCTAGTTCTACTAATGTCAAGGATGGCCTTTCCACACCTGAAGGTCAGCGCCCTGTCTGTCTGTGTGCTGCTTTTCCTGTCTTCTTATCTATTTATTTACTTCTTTATTTTTATTCATTGTACACAAATAGGGATCACTATTGTTTCTCTGGTCATCTCACGTATTCCCAGTCTGGCCAGAGCAGCACAGGTGAGCTTCCAGACAGGGATACTGCCCTCCCCAGATGCCTGGGCATAACCTGAGGAGAGCCCTTATCATCAAGGTGATGGTGATGCTGAACCCAAGGCAGAGCTGGGCTGCCAAGGTCAGGAGATGTGGGGGGAGCCCAGGTACAACCGGCAGGCTCACATCAACCTCTGCAGGAGGAGTCCTGGGCAGAGTCCCTTGGGAATGGGTGCTGTCTCCTCTGCCACCTGACCCAGGTAATTTCTTCCCATACCAACTGCATGCATTGCGAATCGCAATATATCATTATTCATTTCAAGGTTTACGTGGAAATATTTATCTGGAAAATATAATAAACTCAATTGTTTGAATTTTTTAAAAAAATTTCTGATTAAGAAATTCTTTTTGCAATCCCAAAAGAGGAAGGAAGAAAACATGGCAGAAGAAAATATTTGTGTATTTTTTTTTCTTTTTTTGTTTTCAAAAGGGAAGTTATCACTACTCTATAAAAGCAATGCTAGAATTCTGTGCTATGGAGAGAAGGAATCCCTAACTGAAAAATTGGAAAAATGAGATGTTTAAGTTATGGGAACAGGAAGTTATGAATGAATGGATGAAGGTAAACTGTTATTACCTGCATAAACATTGCTTGTAATGTCTTGCAGAGTTTGAGATGTATTACACCTGGAGAAGAGGAAACAATAGTATGAACACAAGGAAGAAGAATGAATGGAACTCAAAGATAGAGTTTCATATAAGTGCTAAAATCAATTTTTGCAGGTGTGTGGAATTGGACGCAGGACTCCTACACACCAGGCACACACTCCATCACTGAACTCCACCAGCAAAACAAATGTTTCACAAGATTTTTTTAGCAATTGGAGTAATAATCCCAGTTAGATTATAAAGCAATCAATAATGAACAAGTTACCAAAAGTAAAACTAGAGGGCCGCAGGCTCTTTCCACAGGGCGATCCAAGATGGCGGTCTAGAGGGTGACTGCATCTCCCGTCGCTCCAGAACCCAGGAGTTAAGAAGGAGAGGCATTGAGAGACTCGGACTAAAATAGAGTCACGGGTGAATCTGCCAACTGGGTAAAGCCCGGCCCGGGTGGCAGGCCCAGATAGAGGTGGCTTATGGGAGCAGGATAGGGCAGCTAGAGTCTGCCACAGGCAGCCCTGCGCACTCCTTTTCCGGCTGTGGGCCCCTCCCACACAGTCAGCTTCTCCAGGTTCTCGGAGCAGGCCCCCTAGTGAGAGCCTTTCTGATAAGAACAAGCTCCAAGTCCCAGAGCCAGTTCGGCATGCTCCGGCCTGCAGCGGCTTCAGGGGCCAAGACTGGGCAGCCAGAGACTTCCCCAAGCAGCCCGGCCCGTGCGGAGGGAGGTGCCTTTCAAGGCTAGCTTCTAGGAGCAGACCACCCAGTGAGAGCCTTTCTACATAGAGCCAGCCACAAGTCTCCGAGCCAATGGAGAGCTTCGATCTGCAAATAGACTCTGGGATCAGGGCAGGGTAGCCAGAGACTTCTCCAGGCAGCTCGGCCCACTCCAGCCACAGGCTCTTTCCATGGGGCGAACCAAGATGGCGGACTAGAGGGTGATTGCGCCTCCAGTCATTCCAGAACCCAGGACTCAAGAAGGGGTGGCATTGAGAGACTTGGACAAAAATAGAGTCATGGGGTGAGTCTCCCCCACTGGGAAAAACTTGGCCTGGGCGGCAGGCACAGATAGGGGTGGCTTATCAGAGCAGGGCAGGGCAGATAGAGTCTTCCCCAGGTAGCCTTCCACACTCCTGCGGTGGGCTCCTCACACACGGCCAGTCACACGGTGCAGGCCCCCAGTGAGAGCCTTTTCGCACAGAGCCAGCTCCAAGCCCTGGAACCAGTAGGGGGCTAGGGGCAGCTTTCTTCGGAAGCACAGCATTATCAAGTTCCTCCAAGACTTCAGGCTACTGAAGGCTGGGAGGTGATACACTGGAAATCTACTGGGACACTATAAGCCAATAGAGGAAATCTGCAATAGCTCAGGGTCCCACTGACAGCTGACCAATATGAGAAAACAAGGGAAGAAAATGTCCCAAACAAACCTAGATACTACATCAATAAACCGCAATGACAGAACAGCAGAAGAAATGTCAAAAAGGGAGTTCAGAATGTACATAATTAAAACAATCAGAGAAGCAAATGAGGAGATGAAAGAGCAAATGCAGGCATTGAAGGAGGAGATGAAAGAGCAAATGCAGGCATTAAATGATCTCACCAATCAACAGTTAAAAGACCAAATACGGGAAGCAAGAGATCATTTCAATAAAGAGTTAGAGATACTGAAAAAAAAAAAAAAAAACTGAAATCATTAAAATGAAGGAAACAATAAACCAAGTTAAAAACTCCATAGAAAGCATAACCAATAGGATAGAACACCTGGAAGACAGAACCTCAGACATTGAAGAAAAAATATTTAATCTTGAAAACAAAGTTGGCCAAACAGAGAAGATGGTAAGAAATCATGAACAGAATCTACAAGATTTATGGTTTTTTTTTAAGATGGCGGACTAGAGGGCAGCTGCATTTTATGTTGCTCCAGGACACAAGATTCAAAAGAGGAGATAGTGAGAGACTTGGGACCAACTCAAAGCCGCAGGGTGAGTCTCTCCCATTGGGGAGGCGTCCCGGGTGGGGTGGTAGCCCAAGAACACAGGAACTTTGTGAAGTAGAGTTGCCCGGTGCAGACACCCCTCCCCCCGCTGGAGCGGTAAACACGGACACTGGGATCATCGTAGAGGAGTAGAGGAGGTGGCTCACCACAGCACTTGGACTTGGAGCAACCACTGGGGATCTGGGCGGCTGCCTGAGGAGGAGCTGCGTGGCGAGGTGTTTGGACTCAGAATGACCACTCCTGAATACCAGGGGGTTACCCGGAGGAAGAGGAGAAGCCCGGTGGGTCGCTTGGTCTGGGAGTGACTGCATCAGAGCTACAGGCGGTTGCCAGAGGAGGAGATGCGTGGCGAGCTGTTTGAACTCAGAGCGAACGCTCCTGAACACCCGGTGGTTGCCTGGAGGAAGAGAGAAGTGCGGCGGGTCACTTGGTCTAGGAGTGACTGCATCAGAGTCACAGATGGTTGCCAGAGGAGGAGGCGAGTGGTGAGTTGATTGGACTCAAAGCGACCGCTCCTGAACACCGGTGGCCTGCCTGGAGGAGGAGCTCAGTGGGTCACTTGGTCTTGGAGCCACCGCTCCTGAACACCTGGGGGGCTACCTGGAGGAGGTGGAGGAGGAACAGGGCAGGTCACTTGGACTTGGAGTGACTGCCTAGAGGTACGGGCAGTTGGCGGGAGGAGGAGACGCGAAGTGAGTTCCTTGGACTCCTAATGACTGCATCAGAAACTGGGTGGCTGTCCAGAGGAGGAGGTGTGTGGCGGGTCTCTGGGTCTCGGAGCTATTGTATGGGGCTCAGGTGACGGCTCAGAAGAGGGGTCCCATAGCCAGGCGATTAGGTACAGAGCAGGGTCCCAGGAGCTAGGCAGCTTCTTGCTGGAAGAGCCGCAGAGAGACACGCCTAGGGGCGGAGTGAAGTTTCCAGGACTGCGGGCAGATTCTCTGAGGAGAGGCAGCCTAAGGAGACTCGCCTGTGAAGGGTGAGGCTCCCAGGCCCAGGAGGTAGTTCCGGGCTCCTGGGAACGTTACAGAGGAAGACAACCCAGCTCAGGCAGTAGTTGTAGATTGAGGGGAACCTCTAGGAGGGGAACTGACCAGCGAGACGTCCCCACCAGGTGAGTCTTCCCTGCAGGGTGAGGTTTTCCCACAGGGATGGTAAAACCAGAGACACAGGCACAAACAGGCCTTGCCTCAGTCCGCAGCCTAGTTCCCTGTTGGATGACCATTGGTCAACAAGTGGAGGCACCTCTGCCCACTAGCAGGGAATATACCCCACCTGAGGGTCACCACCCCTAGAGAGGCGAGCTTCTTCGCGGAGCTCCACATTATCAACTTCCTCCAAGACTTCAGGCTACTGAAGGATAAGAGGGGATATACTAGCAATCTTCAGGGACATTATAAGTCGATAGAGGAAATCTGCAATATCTTAATGACCCACTGATTCCTGAACAATATGAGAAAACAAGGGAAGAAAATGCCCCAAACAAATCTAGATGTTACATCAATAAAATCCAACGACAGCATGGCAGAAGAAATGACAGAAAGGGAGTTCAGAATGTATACAATTAAAATGATTAGGGAAGCAAACGATGAGATGAAAGAGCAAATGCAGGCATTGAATGATCGTACCAATCGACGGTTAACAGAGCAAATACAGGAAGCAAAAGATCATTTCAATAAAGAGTTAGAGATATTGAATAAAAACCAAACAAAAATCCTTGAAATGAAGGAAACAATAAACCAAATTAAGAACTCCATAGAAAGTATAACCAATAGGATAGAACACCTGGAAGACAGAACTTCAGATATTGAAGACAAAATATTTAACCTCAAAAACAAAGTTGAACAAACAGAGAAGATGGTAAGAAATCATGAACAGAATCTGCAAGAACTATGGGATATCACGAAAAGGGAAAATTTGAGAATTATTGGGATTGAGGAAGGCTTAGAGAAACAAACCAAAGGAATGAACAATCTATTCAATGAAATAATATCAGAAAATTTCCCAAATCTGAAGAATGAAATGGAAAATCAAGTTCAAGAGGCTTATAGGACTCCAAATACACAAAATTACAACAGACCCACACCAAGGCACATTATAATGAAAATACCTAACATACAAAATAAAGACAGAATTTTAAAGGCTGTGAGAGAAAAGAACCAAATTACATTCAGGGGGAAACCAATGCGGATATCTGCAGATTTTTCAACCCAGACCATAAAAGCTAGAAGGGCCTGGAACAACATTTTTCAAGCTCTGAAACAAAATGGATGCCAACCAAGAATCTTATACCCAACAAAACTTACCTTCAAATTTGACGATGAAATAAAATCCTTCCATGATAAACAAAAGCTAAAAGAATTTACAGAAAGAAAGCCAGCATTACAGAATATTCTCAGCAAAATATTCTATGAGGAAGAGATAAAAAACAAAGAAGCAAATCAGCAAAGGGAGGAATTATCCTAAAGGAACTGTCAAATAAAGGAGGAACAAAGTTGTGTCAAAAAATAAATAAATAAATAAAATTTTAAATATGAACCAAATGACTGGGAATACAAATCATATCTCAATAATAACCCTGAATGTTAATGGTCTGAACTCAACAATCAAAAGACATAGACTGGCAGATTGGATTAAAAAGAAAGATCCAACAATATGTTGCCTGCAAGAGATTCACCTCATAGAAAGAGATACCCATAGACTAAAGGCAAAAGGATGGGTGTAAACTTACCATGCACATGGACTCAGCAAAAAATCTGGAGTATCCATCGTCATTTCAGATAATGTGAACTTCAAGCCAATGTTAGTCAGAAGGGATAAAGAAGGACATTTCATACTGCTTAAGGGAAGCATAAATCAGCAAGATATAACAATCATACATATCTATGCCCCAAACAGTGGCTCATCCATGTATGTTAAACAAATCTTTCTCAATTTTAGAAACCAAATAGACCATAACACAATAATACTAGGTGATATTAACATGCCTCTCTCACCACTGGACAGATCGTCCAAACAAAATTTGAACAAAGAAACCATAGATCTCAATAACACAATCAATAATTTAGACTTAACAGACATTTATAGAATATACCATCCAACCAAGAGCGAATAACTTTCTTCTAAGCAGCACATGGATCCATCTCTAAAATCAACCATATCTTATGCCACAAAGGAATGTTCACAAATACAAGAAGATAGAGACACTACCTTGTATTCTATCAGATAATAATTGATTGAAGTTAGAAATAAATGAAAGAGTAAAAAACAGAAACTACTCAAACTCCTGGAGATTAAACAATATGCTATTATATGATGAATGGATAACAGAAGATATTCAGAAGGAAATTAAAAAATACTTAGAGGTAAATGAGAACAAAGAAACATCATATCAAAATCTCTGGAACAGTATGAAAGCAGTACTTAGAGGAAAATTTATTTCATGGAGCGCATTTAATAAAAGAAGTAAAACTCAAAAAAAAAAAAAACGACCTAACACTACAGCTCAAAGCCCTAGAAAAAGAAGAACAGACCAACACCAAAAGTAGTAGGAGACAGGAAATAGTTAAACTCAGAGCTGAAATCAATGAAATTGAAACAAAAGAAACAATACAAAAAATTGACAAAATAAATGGTTGGTTCTCTGAAAAAATAAACAAAATTGATAAACCTTTAGCCACACTAACAAAGAGAATACCAGAGAAAACCCAAATCACTAAAATTCGGAATGAACAACGAAATATCACAACAGACACGACTGAAATACAAAACATAATTAGAAGCTATTTTGAAAATCTATACTTCAACAAATAGAAAATTTCGAAGACATCAACAGGTTTCTAGAGACATATGAATTGCCTAAACTGAACAAGGAGGATATACACAATTTAAGTAGACCAATTTCAAGTAATGAAATAGAAGAAGTCATCAAAAGTCTACCAACAAAGAAAAGTCCAGGACCAGATGGGTTCTCAGCCGAGTTCTACAAAACCATTAAAGAAGAGCTCATTCCAATACTTCTCAAAGTATTCCATGAAATAGAAGAGGAGGGAACCCTCCCAAACTCGTTCTATGAAGCCAATGTTACCCTGATACCTAAACCAGACAGAAACACATCGAGGAAAGAAAATTTCAGACCAATATCCTTAATGAACATCGACACAAAAATTCTCAACAAAATTTTTGCAAATCGCATACAAAAACATATTAAAAAGATAGTGCACCATGGTCAAGTGGGTTTCATCCCAGGGATGTGAGGTTGGTTCAACATCAGGAAATCAATAAATTTTATTCACCATATCAATAGACTTAATGTCAAGAATCACATGAATATTTCAATAGATGCAGAAAAAGCATTTGATAAAATACAGAATCCCTTCATGCTCAAAACACTAGAAAAAATAGGGATAGTGGGAATATTCCTTAACACTGTAAAGGCCATCTATGCTAAGCCCATGGCTAATCTCATTCTAAATGGTGAAAAACTGAAAACATTCCCCCTAAAAAGTGGAACAAGGCAGGGATGCCCTCTTTCACCACTTCTTTTCAATATTGTCCTACAAACTCTAGCCAGAGCAATTAGACAGAACAAAGAAATTAAAGGGATACGAATAGGAAAAGAAGAACTCAAACTATACCTATTTGCTGATGATATGATTGTATGCTTAGAGGAACCAGGAAATTCCACCAGAAAACTTTTAGATCTCATTAGTGAATTCAGTAAATAGCGGGATATATGATCAATGCACATAAATCTAAGGCATTTTTATACATAAGCGATGAATCTTAAAAAAGAGAAGTTCGGAAAACTACCCCATTTACAATAGCTTCAAAAAAAATAAAATACATGGGAATCAACCTAACAAAAGAGGTGAAAGACCTCTACAGTGAGAACTACAGAACACTAAAGAACGATAATAAAGAAAACCTTAGAAGATGGAAAGATCTCCCATGTTCTTGGATAGACAGAATTAATATTGTCAAAATGGCCATACTACCAAAAGTTATATACAGATTCAATGCAATTCCAATTAAAATTCCAATGCTTGCAGAAATAGAGCAAGAAATTATGAAATTCATCTGGAAGAAAAAAAAACCCAGAATAGCTAAAGCAATCCTTGGCAGAAAGAGTGAAGCAGGGTGTATCGCAATGCCAGATCTTCAAATCAACTAGAAAGCAATAGTAACAAAAACGGTATGGCATTGGTACCAAAATAGAAAGGTGGATCAATGGTACAGAATAGAGGACACGGATGCAAACCCAAATAAATACAATTTTCTCATACTACACAAAGGGTCCAAAAATATGCAATGGAGAAAAGAGATCCTCCTCAACAAATGGAGCAGGGAGAATTGGAAATCCATATGCAACAGATTGAAACTAAACCCTTATCTCTCACCATGCATGAAAATAAACTCAAAATCGATTAAGGATCTCAGAATCAGATCAGAGACCCTGCAGATTATAGAAAAAAATGTAGGTCCAGATCTTCAACATGTCGGCTTAGGACCAGACTTCCTCAACAGGACTCCCATAGCACAAGAAATAAAAGCAAGAATCAATAACTGGGATAGATTCAAACTAAAAAGCTTTCTCTCAGCAAAGGAAACTATCAGCAATGCGAAGAAAGAGCCTACAGAGTGGGAAAAAATCTTTGCCAATCATACTTCAGATAGAGCACTAATCTCCAGAATCTATAAGAACTCATAAAACTCTACAGCAAGAATGCATATAATCAAATCGACAAATGGGCTAAGGAAATGAATAGACACTTTAAAGAAGAAGATCTACAAGCAATCAACAAACATATGGAAAAATGTTCAACATCTCTAGTAATAAGAGAAATGCAAATCAAAACCACCCTAAGATTCCATCTCACCCCAATTAGAATGGTGATTATCAAGAATACAAGCAACAACAGGTGTTGGCTAGGATGTGGGGAGAAAGGTACACTCATACATTGCTGGTGGGGCAGCAAATTAGTGCAGCCACTCTGGAAAGCAGTGTGGAGACTCCTTAGAAACTTGGAATGGAACCATCATTTGACCCAGCTATCCCACTCCTTGGCCTATACTCAAAGGACTTAAAATCAGCATAGTACAGAGATACAGCCACATCAATGTTCATAGCTGCTCAGTTCACAATAGCCAGATTGTGGAACCAACCTAGATGCCCTTCAATTGATGAATGGATAAAGAAAATGTGGTATATATATACAATGGAATATTACTCAGCCATAAAGAATGATAAAATTATGGCATTTGCAGGAAAATGGGTGAAACTGGAGAATATAATGCTAAGTGAGATAAGCAAATCTCAAAAAACCAAAGGACGAATGATATCGCTAATAAGTGGATGATGACAGAAAATGGGGGGTGGGAGGGGTTAGTGTTCGGGATAGAGTTAGGATTAGGGAGGGGGGCAAGAATGGAGGAAGGAAGGACTGTATAGAGGGAAAAGAGGGGTGGGAGGGGTGGGGGGGAAGGGAAAAATAACAGAATGAATCAAACAATATTACCCTATGTAAATATATGATTACACAAATGGTATGCCTTTACGCCATGTACAAACAGAGAAACAACATGTATCCCATTTGTTTACAATAAAAAAAAGAAAGAAAAAAAAAGAATTATGGGATATCATGAAAAGGCCAAATTTAAGAATTATTGGGATTGAGGAAGGCTTACAGAAACAAACCAAAGGAATGAACAATCTATTCAATGAAATAATATCAGAAAATTTCCGAAATCTGAAGAACGAAATGGAAAACCAAGTACAAGTGGCTTATAGGACTCCAAATATACAAAATTACAACAGACCCACACCAAGGCACATTATTATGAAAATACCTAACATACAAAATAAAGACAGAATTTTAAATGCTATGAGAGAAAAGAATCAAATTACATTCAGAGGGAAACCAATAAAATATCAGCAGATTTTTCAATCCAGACCCTAAAAGCTAGAAGGGCCTGGAACAAAATTTACCAAGCCCTGAAAGAAAACGGATGCCAACCAAGAATCTTATACCCAACAAAACTTACCTTCAAATTTGATGATGAAATAAGATCCTTCCATGATAAACAAAAGCTAAAGGATTTTACAAAAAGAAAGCCAGCATTACAGAACATTCTCAGCAAAATATTCCATGAAGAAGAGATGAAAAACAACAATGCAAATCAGCAACAGGAAGCGCTAGCCTAAAGGTATAGCCAAATAAAGGAGAAACCAAATCATGTCAAAAACAAATATGAGTCAAATGACTGGGAATACAAATCATATCTCAATAATAACCCTGAATGTTAATGGCCTGAACTCAACAATCAAAAGACATAGACTGACAGATTGGATTAAAAAGAAAAATTCAACAATATGCTGCCTGCAAGAGACTCATCTCATAGAAAGAGATACCCATAGACTAAAGGTGAAAGGATGGGGAAAAACATATCATGCACATGGACACAGAAAAAAATCTGGAGTATCCATCCTCATTTCAGATAATGTGGACTTAAAGCCAAAACTAATCAGAAGGGATAAAGAAGTACATTTCATTCTGCTTAAAGGAAGCATAAATCAGCAAGACATATAATCATAAATATCTATGCCCCGAACATTGGCTCTTCCATGTACGTCAAACAAATCCTTCTCAATTCCAGAAATCAAATAGACCACAACACAATAATACTAGGCGATTTTAACACACTCTCTCACCACTGGATAGATATTCCAAACAAAAATTGAATAAAGAAACCATAGATCTCAATAACGCAATCAACAATTTAGACTTAATGGACATATATAGAATATACCATCCAACAAAGATCAAATACACTTTCTTCTCAGCAGCACATGGATCCTTCTCTAAAATAGAGCATATTTTATGCCACAAAGCTACTGTTAGCAAATACAAGAAGATAGAGATACTACCTTGTACTCTATCGTATCATAATGGATTGAAATTAGAAATAAATGACAGAATAAAAAACAGAAACTTCTCCAATGCCTGGAGATTAAATAATACACTATTATATGATGAATGGATAACAGAAGACATCAGGAGGGAAATAAAAAATTCTTAGAAGTAAACGAGAACAAACACACATCATATCAAAATCTCTGGGACACTATGAAAGCAGTTCTTAGAGGAAGATTTATTTCATGGGGTGCATTCAAAAAAAGAAGTAGAAATCAACAAATAAATGACTTAACACTACAGCTCAAAGACCTAGAAAACTAAGAGCAGACCAATACCAAAAGTAGTAGAAGACAGGAAATAGTTAAAATCAGAGCCGAAATCAACAAAATTAAAACAAAAGAAACAATTGGAAAAATTGACAAAATAAATAGTCGGTTCTTTGAAAAAATAAAAAAAAAATTGATAAATCCTTAGCCACACTAACAAAGAGAAAGAGGAAGAAAACTCAAATTACAAAAATTCGGAATGAACAATGAAACATCACAACAGTCACGAGTGAAATACAAAACATAATTAGAAGCTATTTTGAAAATCTATACTCCAACAAAACAGAAAACCTCGAAGACATCAACAAATTTCTAGAGACAAATGAATTACCTATTCTGAACGAGAAGGATTTTCACAACTTAAATAAATCCATTTCAAGCAATGAAATAGAAGAGGTCATCAAAAGTCTACCAACAAAGAAAAGTCCAGGACCAGATTGGTTCTCAGTCGAGTTCTACAAAACCTTTAAAGAAGAGCTCATTCAAATACTCCTCAAAATATTCCATGAAATAGAAGAGGAGGGAACCCTCCCAAACACGTTCTATGAAGCCAATATCATCCTGATACCTAAACCAGATAGAGACACATCGAGGAAGGAAAATTTCAGACCAATATCCTTAATGAACATCGACACAAAAATTCTCAACAAAATGTTAGCAAGTGGCATACCAAAATATATTAAAAAGATAGTGCACCACAATCAAGTGGGTTTTATCCCAGGGATGCAAGGTTGGTTCAACATTTGGAAATCAATAAATGTCATTCACCATATCAACAGACTTAAAGTTAAGAATCACATGATTATTTCAATAGATGCAGAAAAAGCATTCGATAAAATAGAGCATCCCTTCATGCTCAAAACACTAGAAAAAATTGGGGTAGCGGGAACATTCCTTAACATTATAAAGGCCATCTACGCTAATCCCATGGCCAATATCATTCTAAATGGTGAAAAACTGAAAGCGTTCCCCCTAAAACCTGGAACAAGGCAGGGATGCCCTCTTTCACCATTTCTATTCAACATCGTCCTTGAGACTCTAGCCAGAGAAATTAGACAAACCAAAGGAATTAAAGGGATATGAATTGGAAAAGAAGAACTCAAACTATCCCTGTTCGCTGATGACATGGTTATATATTTAGAGGAACCTGGAAATTCCACCAGAAAACTTTTAGAACTCATAAGTGAATTCAGTAAATTAGCAGGTTACAAGATCAATGCTCATGAATCCAATGCACTTTTATACATAAGTGATGAATCTACAGAAAGAGAAATTAGGAAAACTACCCCATTCACAATAGCCTCAAAAAAATAAAATACTTGGGAATCAATCTCACAAAAGAGGTGAAAGACCTCTACAATGAGAACTACAGGACACTAAAGAAAGAAATTAAAGAAAACCTTAGAAGATGGAAAGATCTCCCATGTTCCTGGATAGGCAGAATTAATATTGTCAAAATGGCCATACTACCTAAAGTGCTATACAGATTCAATGCAATTCCAATTAAAATCCCAATGATGTACCTTGCAGAAATAGAGCAAGCAATTATGAAATTCATCTGGAAGAACAAAAATCCTAGAATAGCTAAAGCAATCCTCATTAGCAAGAGCGAAGCAGGGGGTATTGCAATACCAGATCTTCAACTCTACTACAAAGCAATAGTAACAAAAACCGCATGGTATTGGTAACAAAATAGACAGTTAGATCAATGGTACAGAATAGAGGACATGGACACAAACCCAAATAAACACAATTTTATCATACTAGACAAAGGGACCAAATATATGCAATGGAGAAAAGATAGCCTCTTCAACAAATGGTGCTGAGAAAACTGGAAAACAATATGCAACAGAATGAAATTAAACCCCTATCTCTAACCCTGCACAAAACTCAACTCAAAATGGATCAAGGACCTCGGAATCAGACCAGAGACCCTGCATCTTATAGAAGAAAAAGTAGGTCCAAATCTTCAACTTGTTGGCTTAGGATCAGACTTCCTTAACAGGACTCTCATAGCACAAAAAAATAAAAGCAAGAATCAATAACTGGGATATATTCAAACTAAAAAGCTTTCTCTCATCAAAGGCAACTATCAGCAATGTGAAGAGAGAACCTACAGAGTGGGAGAATATCTTTGCCACTCTTACTTCAGATAGAGCGCTAATTTCCAGAATCTATAAAGAACTCAAAAAACTCTACACCAAGAATACAAATAATCCAATTAACAAATGGGCTAAGGAAATGAACAAACACTTCACAGAAGCAGATGTACAAGCAATCAACAGATATATGAAAAAATGTTCAACATCTATAGTAATAAGGGAAATGCAAATCAAAACCACACTAAGATTCCATCTCACCCCAATTAGAATGGCGATTATCAAGAACACAAACAACAACAGGTGTTGGCGAGGATGTGGTGAAAAAGGAACACTCATACATTGCTGGTGGGTCTGCAAATTAGTGCTGCCACTCTGGCAAGCAGGTTGCAGATTCCTCAGAAAGCTTGGAATGGAACCACCATTTGACCCGGCTATCCCACTCCTTGGCCTATACCCAAAGGACTTAAAATCAGCATACTATAGAGATACAGCCACATCAGTGTTCATTGCTGCTCAATTCACCATAGCCAGATTGTGGAACCAACCTAGATGCCCTTCAATTGATGAATGGATAAAGAAACTGTGGCATATATACACAACGGAATATTACTCCACAATGAAGAATGATAAAATTATGGCATTTGCAGGCAAATGAATGAAATTGGAGAATATTATGCTAAGTGAGATAAGCCAATCTCAAAAAAATAAGGACAAATGATCTCTCTGATAAGCGGATGAGGACATATAATGGGGGGTGGGAGGGGTTAGCATTAGGGTTATGGTTAGGTTTAGGGTTAGTGATAAAGAGTGTAGTCAGAATGAAGGAAAGAAGGACTGTATAGGGGGAAAAGAGGGGTAGGAGGGGTGGGAGGGGTGGGAGGGAAGGGAAAAAATAATGAATCAAACATCACTGTCCTATGTAAACATATGATTACACAAATGGTATGCCTTGATTCCATGTACAAATAGAAAAACAACATGTATCCCATTTGTATACAATAATAATAAAAAATAAATAAATAAATAAATAAAAAAAAAGTAAAACTATAATTGTGACTGATTAATCCAAACAAAACTAGAAAGCTGAGAAAGGGACCATGACACTGATGGCCAGTAGAGATAAGGAAGGGAAAGATGCCAGACTTAGACCCAGCTTTACAAATTACCCATGTGTACATCCATGTATACAGTGAAATGATAAAAGTATAAATCAAGTGAAGGGAACACTTATGCCACTTATAGAAATGATTGAAAACTAAGCTGTATTCTAGTGAAAAAATAAACATTTCTGGTAAGAGTGTAAGCTGACCATGAGAGTAAAGACCAAAAGACACACCATGCCCACACTAGCTGAGGACACTGGCCTGGACCTCATGCAGGAGGTACACAGGGACATCTCATGACAGCAGAGGTTTCCAGGGATCTCTTAAAATGCTGAGCCTACATGGACTTCAAAATGCTGGCAGGAGAGAGCAGAGCATACCAGCCACCATGAAAGGAGGAGCCACCAGCAACGGCTGAGCCAACTGAACCCTCAACAACTCCCTGGACCTATCTGGGAAGAGAGGCCCCAGGGCCAGCCACTGTCCAACACTGCGAAGGAAGAGGGCAGATGGCAGAGGACAGAAGCAGAGAATCACACTCACCAGAGTAGACACCCAACGGTAGGATCCTCCAGGAGACAGGGAGAGAGGCAGGAAAACCTGACCTGTAATTGGCATGTGGCTGGAGGCACAACCTGGAAATGGAAGAGTTCAAAACCCCACATCACCCAGGAGCCCCAATCTGCTGGGGGTCCTACCTCGAGGAACTCAGAAGCATCTCACAGAAAACAGCAAGATACTTCAACAATGGAGAGGAAAAGCACCAATTATGAAATATGCCAAAGCATTCTCTTCTTCTTCAAAAAGATATGGACAAGACTAGCCCAGGACTGGGGTGTAGCTTAGAGGAAGAGGATTACCCACCACATGGGAGGCCAGGAGCTCAATCGTAGCACATCAGAGAGTGACAGACACCAAGTCACAGGACCAGGCAGCATTTCCTCACTTTACCAACACAGGATCAGAGGCCTGTCTCCAGCAGCTCCTCTGACCCAGTGAGTCATGTTCTGCTCTCAAGAACACGGAGTGAGGCACACTGAAAGTCCAAGGAGCAGTGTGAAGAGAACAAGCAGCATCAGAACCAGAACCAGACCCAGCAGGAACGATGGATCCTCACACAGGAGAGTGAGATCCTGTGGTCAGAGCTCTAACAATGGGAAAAGCTCTTCACCTGACACCCACCTCCACCATGGCCTCTCTCTGTGCCTCACTATAAAGATCATGGAGACAGCTGTCCATGGTCAACATGCCCAACACTTGCACTCAGTTCTGTGTCAGGCTTCCCCATTGAAAGTGCATACCCCAGGGTCTCACTGAAACTCCTGCTCAAGGTCACCCGAGTCCTGTACAGGGCCCAGTGTAGAGCTCACACCCATCCTCATCCTACTAGACCCCCAATGGCAATCAGCACCTCAGCCATACCCCTCCTCATGCACTTTCTCCCTGAGCTTCAAGACCTCACTCCCTCCTGCTGCTCCCCCTCCCCACAGCCCCTTCTCAATAACCTTCCTGGTTCCTTCTTCCCCACCTTGTCCCAGAACTCAGGCCCTGGGCCTCTACTCCGTGCAGCACTCACTGCAGAGGTGCACAGAGCTCAGTCCCCAGGGTACACCTCAGTGGGAATCCCAGCCTCAAACACCCCAGGGCTGCTTGAAAAGCACCTGCAAGTCTAATGCACATGGCAGCCCAACATGTCCAGAGCCACATTCCTCATCCCTCCCCAAGGTCTCTCTCTAGTCTTCTCCATCAGACAAATGGTAGCTCCACCCCATGGGTTCTCATGGCAGATTTAAGAGATATCCTGAGACTCCTTCTGTCACATCTCATGACCTAAACACCAGCCTGTCCTGAATCTCTATCTCCAAATGGACCACTCACTGCTCCCTCCACTTTAATCTTGGTGGACCAAGGAAACCACCATGCCTTGACTGGATATTGGCAATGGCCCCCTAAACTGTTCTCTGTCCTGTCTTTCTCTGCAGAAAGAGCCTATTTCCTTGTCCAGTCACCCACAAGTTGAGGCTTTGACTGTGTCCCCATAGGCCCTGTGAATAAATTTACAGTGGTCAGAACAGTGTGGCCACCTCTAACAGATGGTGACCACATTCTCTTGAGTATTACCTAGCAGAGGGATTGCTAGGTTTCAGTGTATTGATTTTACATACATTAGAATCTATAAAGGTCCGATTTCATTAATACTCTTTGGGCCTAGAGAGCCTCCAAGGAATGAATTAGAACCATGTGACCTCTCAGGCAGGAGGGAGACATGAAAGTTCAAGGCCCTGTGAGAAGGAGCTGCTGAGAAGACTCACTGACCTGCTGCCTGGCAGGAGATTGGTGTCTGAGGTTGAAGCTCTGTGGTAGGAATCCTGTGTTGCTGCTCATGTGATAACCTGTCATGTCTTCAGCCTGGAGCCTGCTGATGGGGGGGAATCTGTCCCTGAACCACTGCCCCTGACCCTCCATGGGACCCCAGATTCCCATGTGGGTGTCCAGGATAGGAGCAGCCTGGCAGTCTCTCCTGGCTTCTGCTGCTGCCAGGCCATGTCGTCCTTCTCTCTCTCTCTCTCTCTCTCTCTCTCTCTCTCTCTCTCTCTCTCTCTCTCTCTCTCTCTCTCATACACACACAAACACACACACACACACACTCACACTCACGCACACACACATACAAACACAGACTTTTTCATATATACTATTAAATAGCATATATAATCCATTTATGGGGGTATTATGGGTCAGCACATAACTGGGCCCATATTGAAAATGGCCATAATTTTCAGTACAACATTTGATTACATTTTCAACACTACAAAAATATCATTAAGCCATTGCATCACTTTGAATTCTCACCTGAAGCCCAGAGACACAGGAACATGCTCACCAGGGTCTCAGACACCATCCTACTGCCTGACCTGCTGGATGAGCTCAGAACTCATGGCAAAGTCCTTGTTAATAAAATGCAGGCAGCTGGGCTGCAGGGGCCATTGCAAGGTCATTAGCAAATATAGGCAAGCAAATTGCAGGACTGTGAGTTGGAGAAGGATCTGTTGTCAATCAAGATACACAGATAGTCTATCTCTGTGACAGAATACTCAGAATTCTACATAAAAGAACAAACAGACCAAATCTCCCCAGACTTCAGATTTAGAATTATGAAAAAAAATAAAGAAAAAAAATTATGCTTCTGACATCATAGGCAAAGTACCAGAAACTAAAAAAATTAAAACACATCAATAAACTGGATATTATTATCACCTGAATATATTTCACATGCAAAACAAATTACTTATTTGATCATAAAGTTTAGCCCTAATCCAGAAAGAATTTCCACAACCAAATATGTGCTTTGGTTTTCCCATTTTATCAGTGTGAACTGCCCCTTAAGTTTGCTGCAAACAAATTGTGTGACATTATAATATCAGGTACAAAAGAGTAAAATGGATTCTCGATCAGACTAAAATTCACTTGGAGTGCAGGTCCCACAGGTGTGAGCCACACAGAGCTTGGCATGAGGAAGTTTCCTATTCCTGAGGACAAGGAAGTGAAGAAAGGACATCTTTCCAAATCTGTTTCTGACAGGTTGTCCTACCCTCTGGATCTTTGATGAACTCTGAGCTTCTGCTTTGTAGCTGCTCCAATGAGCTCCAACTCATTTTCCTTCACTTCATTTATTTCTACCCATTAAGATACGGCAGACAGAGAGCCAGATATCCAGAAACTAGAAATGCCACCCTGCAGAAAGGCCTGCTCCTCAGTGTCCAGAGGAGGCTGCAAACGCAGGACAGGAGGACAGCCTCAGAGGTTTGTTTAAGCCAGGAGAAAACCATGACAGGCCCTTAACTGCTTTAAGGCCCACACACCAGGATTCCACCTGTGGAGAAGGTGTGTCAGGTGACCTGGGCTCTGGGGAGAAGCAGCACAGACATGTCAGCCAGAACAACACAGGCTCAGTCTCTAACACCCTGAGAGGAGGAAGTCTGAAACTAATGTCCCTGTGCAGTGGACACAGAACTCACCCAAAGTGACCATGTGGGGCAAAGTCCAAGAGAAAAGCAGTGCAGATGGAATCAACCTGAATCAAAGAAATAGTTGGCACTCTTACCTCTTCTCACACGTGGAATCTATTAAAAATTTACACCATGACACCAGCTGCCCAGTGTCCCTGACAAGGAAGAGCAGAGGGGGAGGAATTCTCTATCATTACTGAGAAAGAGCTCACAGAATCCTCCCTTGCCCACTCTTTTCAATGACCTCAAGATGTTCGTCTCTTGGGAAGTGTTTGGGTGGCTCTGAGTGTCACACTCATGGAGATCACTAGGACAGGATGTCCCCCAGTTCATAGACCCAGCACCCAGGATATCCCTCTCACTACTCCAGCTGGACACGTCCCTTCTCTGTCCTTGGGCAGGGCTGCTGTGTCTCCAGCTGAAACATGGGGTTTTATCTCACCAGCCTCTTTTGACCCTTGTGCTCTTATTTCATTACTAGGCCAGGAAAAGACGTCGTCTAACGCTGTCCCTGACATTCTTGTTTCTCCAGGTGACAGTTGTCACCAGAAGCTCTGGAAACAGCTCACTTCTCTGCTGAGGTTGGAAGAAAATGCGAAGGTCCATTTTTGTGATGTGAGATTGTCACCTTCTCTCCTTAGCTGGGAGAATGGCAGCAAGGGGGACGTTCCCCTCTCAGGGGCTGCACTGCAGGCAACATCCATATCCTTGGGTCTGTACTGTTAGGGTGACAGGCACTGTTCCCATAACCTTCCACATAGACAGGCTTCCATGATGGGCTCTCCTAACTATGCCACAGGCAGGGTGGTTTCCTTTTCTACCAGCCTCCATGTCTACATGTCCAGTCAGAGACTCCTACACAGTAATGGAAACACCTATTTGAACTGGGTTTTACTCAAGCCAGGTCAGTCTCCACATGGCCTAATATATCAGGTTCCCAACAGGTTATCAGCAATCCCAGACAGGTTCAGTGGCAGTGGGTCAGGGACCAACGTCACACTGAATATCAGCAGGGTGGAGGCTGAGGATGCTGGAGTCTATTACTGCTGGCAGGTTTACAATCTCCTCCCACAGTGGTGCAGCCCTGAACAAAAACCACCTGCCTGTTTGGCCCAGCTGCCACATGTGCTGCTGGTCTGGCAGCAGCTCAGCAGATGCTCTGAGTGTGTGAGAGGAAGATTCTGGCAACTCAGGGAACAGGGTGCAGCTGAGGGCTGTGGACCACGACTGCCTCAGTCACAGCTCAGGCCAAACCCATTCATGGCCCTGTCAGCTGCAGCAGCCTGGCCTGGCACATGGAGGACAGGAGCAGAGGGGTCCAGGAACCTCCTGATGAACTGACAGGATGAGCATGAACACTGCCCATTTAGCAGGACCTGTGCCCTGGGCGAGACTCTGGCACAGGAGGCGATCATCTAGGGAACATCTAGAGGTCCCCTTGTGCTTGCAAATGATGTCCTTCTTGAAAGGGGGGTACAAACCTAGCCATAAAGATGACTTATCCTTCTATCATTAATAATTGGAAAATCATGAAATTGGCTGCTAATGCTCAAAATTCCTCTCACTTATCTCTTTTATTCCAGGAGCCAGCAGGGTTGCAGTGGGGATTCAGGCTACACAATCTCTAACTGCCATGTGGAGAGTCCATGACCATCTTGGGAGGCATGAGAGGTAAAAGCCCACAGCCTCCATGAAGGCAGGGGTCTGTTTCCAAGGAGACGTCAGCATGTGGCATCAGAATGAATCCACAGGGATCTCTAATGGCACCAAGGGGCTGTGAGCCAGCAGACCATGGTTGGAATTCACATTTGAATTCACCAAGACTGATGCCTGGGAGGCCAGCCTGGGAGGACTGCATGGCTGGACCCACATTCCCAGGCTGCACACCAGCCTTTTTCAGGGCTGGGAGGAGGATGGGCTGGTCCTGCTGAAGACAGAAGAGAATCAGTGTGTGGAGGCAGACAGAGGCCTTAGGCTGGGAGACCATGGAGCTTTGCCAGGGAGCTTGAAGCCTGTGCTGAGGGCAGTGAGCACCTGTGGGTGGAGAAGAGAAGCAGGTCATGTTCTCACTGAGTATTTAGTACCTGGTGCAGCTGCCACTCCAGGAAGAAGGAGGAAGACATTGTGGTTCCTGTGTTGAGGAAGGTTAACCCTGTATCCTTTCCTTATATGGAATCAACTGATCAGAGAAGAACAGAATCCTCCAACAATATAAACTTCCAAATATCCAACAGGGATGTAGTCCCTGTGGCAAGTGATAAACAACAGCAGTTTGTGGACAAGATCCTCAATCATTGGCCCAAAAAACAATGTCCTGGTATTCTTACCTTCCCCAGGTTATTAAACAACAGTTTTGGGAAAATTTCCTATGAAGGATTTTAGAGATAATCAAATAAGTTTCCCTTAAAAGATGGAGAGTGTACCTGACTAGACATACCCTCATCATGGAAGTCCTTCACATCTGCATAGAGAGAGGAAGGGGATCTCATGACATGGAAGATTTGATGGGGCAGACTCTATAGTTCTGCTCTTGGAGGGGACAGGAGTCACATTGAAAGCTATTTGGGCAGCTTCCACCTCACAGTAAAAAATTGCCACTAAATTGGGAATATCATCATCCAAATATACAGTCAACAAAGGCTCATCCAGGTCTGTCTGACGTGGTCTTGGAATCTACCACCCACTTGAGCTAGAATTCTAAGGGAAGAAGACATGGTAAAACCGTACCTAGGGAGTTCAGTAGCCTTGGCCATAAGACACAATCCAAGCAAGAGAAAAAACTTTATTAGCATTTTCTTAAAGTTTTATCTTTTGAGTATGAATGGGGTCTCAGTGAGTGATCCATTCCTCTATAAGAGGGGTATGGACAAGTTTTAGTTGAATATGATGAATCCATGCAGTGAGTTGATACACCTTGATGTCCATCAGGCTGCTCAAGATAATGGAGTAAGGTCCTCTCCAGCTGAGTGTCATCCTTCCTTTTGGAATCCTTTGATGTCTCCTGGCTGGAACGAGTGTTGGAAACCAGTGGATCCTCTGGTTTGGTTTTCAATAAGGAATTTACAAGCCTTTTCTTGTATCTGCTGGAGAGAATTAAGGTAGTTCACGAAAGACTGCTGCTGACTTCAGCCACATGAACATCAGGCACCCAGGGGACCAAATGGGGTGGCCGCCCATACAAGATTTCAAAGTGAGAAAGACTTGCCTTGTAAGGAGTGTATCAGACCCACAAAAGAGAGGCAGGTAAATGCATGGATCACCTAGCACCTATCACTTGTAGAAAGAAAGGAAGTTAATTTGTTTCCCACACAGACAGTGGACAGGATGACCAGGACTACTAGCTGCCATATTCCAGACCTTCTGGACAATACAGGGATCCACAGTCCCCCATCTGGCCATCCCACATTGAACTGGCTCATTCGAGTTCACAAAGGGTAGAGGCCTCCGTGTGATAAATGCACCCCATAATCAACATGGAACCCTGGTGAGAATGTGTTAACATCCATTGCAGAGGATCAGAAGCCAGAGAGACTGGTTAGGTCCCATAGTAAAGCTGATGGTTAGAACAAACCAGAAATAGGGGAAACTGACAAACAAAATCTAACCAGAACTGAGACGGTGAGTCACTGATGGGTCAAGTCTGTCAGGGAGAGAAGAAGGTTTTCTCCCCAGGGCAACAATGAGGGAGCACCTTCAGAGACAACTAGACAAACACATGATCAACTAGAAACAATTTTCCAAGAAAAACAGAGATCTCTTCTCCCATCCCAGTCTCCAGACCATTGTCACCACCTATTTATCAGAGGGCCTGTGCCAAACTGGTCCCTTTTCAGATGACCAACTAAATGAAACACCTACAAGGCTTTACCTTCAACCTAGTTGACACACCTCTGACTCTCCATTCACTGGAGGTGAAACACCACAGAGGATTTAGCAGCAACCTATTTGAGACACCTCTGGGCTTTACATTCACACCAAATGAAGAGAACAAATAAGGAACCTTCAGGATGTAGTCTCATCTGTCATATCTTCATGCCTGGACTCAAATCAGTCACTATGTTGGATTCAAACCACAGGAAAACCACAGTGGAGGGCACTCCTCTGTGTGTGGGGTGAGGGTCCTGGGCAGCTAATAGCCACAGCCTGGACTCTGGTTTACATCTCCTGGGGTCTTTGAATGTTCAGGTGCCTTTCCATTATCCCAAATACCTATGGGTCCTTTTGAAGTAAATGACAAAGGATATATTCTGCCCACAGCCAGAGAAACAAAGAGTAAACAGTTCTGCAGGATGTGACACCCCAATGGAGTGGTGACTGCCCCTTAAAAACTGAGAATCCACAAAGCAATAGGTGGTGGCATTACAACCACAGGTTACATGAAACTTGTTTTCTCAGAAATCCTCAGCTCACGATCAGAAGGGCAAGCTCACATTCCATAAGTCAAGGATAAGGAGGTCAGTGTGCAAGGGGGGACATGGAAGTGTTACCTCCATGGGAGTGGGCTCAGGAGGAAAGGGGGATGATCTCACATAGGGAGGGGTTTCTGAACAAAATGGAGTCTGCTTAGATTATGTTCAAATCAGCCCATTACAAGAGTTACTACTGTGACTCAAAAATAACTTGAAAATAACTCAGAACCACAATCATGAAGCTTAATTATTAATACTGGTTGAAGAATAAAACATGCTGGAAAAAACACAAAGTATGTAAAGAAGAGGAGATAGAAGGAGGAGAGAGGGAGACAGTTGAGAAAGAGGAACAGAAACAATGTCTTGAAAATACTGAAGAGCAATTTTCTAACTAAAATTCTCTAGACAGAAAATTGAGGTTTCAAAGGAAATATAGAAACCTTTCACACAGAAGCTGGAGAACACATCATGGGTCTTTGCACAGGACAGGAAATTACCCCATGACTCTTCAAGTCAAGGGCAGGTGGCAGCAGAGTAAGGCCTGCATGGCACAGAGGAGGGTAAAACAAGGAAAGGTTGACAAAACTGCCTTTTCTTATCTAAATGTCTAATGTTTTATCCACTGTGTGCTCACAACTATACCAGGGCAGCATGGGGTGTGCAGCATCCAAGAGTCAAATGCCTGACAACAGCACAATTGAGACCCCTTTCCTGCAGAATCATGGGGCAGAGAATGCTGAGAGGAAGCTCCAGGCAGGAGGCCTCCAGGGGAGAGTCAGGAACAGGCTCAGCCTCCCTGAGGCCCAGCACCCTGCCTCCCAAGTCCCTACCAGCTGTTCAACACTCTGACTCCTCACAGGACAGGGCTGGCCTCTTCCCAATCCAGTGCCAGAAAGTATCTGTGAGTGACCTGAGAGGCCAGGACACTGAGACTCTTGCCTGATGACCACTCTGGGAGGAGAACTGCTCCAGGGGAAGCCAGAGGACACCTGGTGAGGACCCCAGGCAGCACAGGGCAGGGCACAGTGAGAACCCCAGGCCCTGGCCAATGTTTGCATCCACTGTCCAATGTAGGGGAGGACCCCTGGAGATCCAGCAGAGAAGTCTCTCCATGCTGCACCTGTGGCTCACGTCCCACACACCTGAAGACACACCTGGAGTCAGAACCACCCAGGAAGCCACTCCTGATTCCTCACTCACAGAAAAATCAGGGAGAGTGAAAGGTTAATGGTTTAATCTTTGCTGGTTGGGGCAATGTTTTACATAGAAATACACAGTGTATGCAAAATAATAGTTAAAAATTCAGGAAATTATTGGCAAAACTACTATTTTGACTGACCACATACAGTAATCAGGCTTCACTGGATTAACATACACATGGAAGTATGGTGCAAAGTATTAGTAGAACCTTACAAAGGTTAGATTATATGAGTTTTTCAGGCAAAATACAGATTTGTTCTTTATTATCTATTCTGTACTTTGACTTGTTAAAATGTGATTTTTCTTTTTTTAAGAAAACCGTTTTCCTCACAGGTAAATCTTTTTCAAAAAGTCACTCACGTTCTGTTGTTCCTTCCCAGAGCACAGTGACAGGCCATGGGTTACACATGGTACAAACACAAGGGCACAGAGCTTCCCCAGCCTGGGCTCCTGCCTGCCTGTGTGCAGCAGCACCTGCCTGGCCCTGGAGGACACAGCCTGAGCAAGATTCTCTGGTGGATCTCAGACCTGTGGGCAGAGGTGACCTCCTCACACCCTGAGTGCTTGAAGGCACAAAAGAAAACCCAAGTGGCCACAGGGAGAGGCCATGTTGTCCTCTTCAATTCCTATAACACTGCTGTCTTGCCAGGTAAACATGTAAAACTACACTCATGCTTGAAACTGATCAGCCCTTCAAAGCCTGAGGCCTGGGTGAGGATTTTGTAGGTTCATGTCGCCCTCTTGTGGGCAAAAGTGGGACATCTTAGCACAGAATTAAGTGAGAGGAAACTCAAGGTGAACCCCCTGTGTCCACAGGATCCTGAGCCCTCTGCTCTCCACACTGATATTCTACAGCTCCAAGAGAACAGTACACCCACCTGTGCATGTCGATGACACAGACACTCATACCCAGAGAAGAGCTCAGGTACCAGCTGTCATGTCTGGCAACCAGGGAAGAGGCCAGAGCAGAAATGTCTAACCAGTTCACTCACTGAGTTCAGGAGAGCTGAGGCCAAAATCAGGAATCAACTGTTAATCTCCTGCCCCATCCTCCTTCTCAGTCAAGTAGCCAGAAACACAGAAGGATAAAACACATCCAGGATAAACTTTTAACAATACTCTCAATTTATTTAACAAGATGCTTTAAGATGAGGCTTCTTTTCTCATCTAAGATCAGTGTTAAGTGAGTAAATTCCTCCCTTTCACCACTCTTGTCTCTTGGACAACTTTGAAACTAAGCTTGTAAACTTGTCTTTTTCTCATAACAAATAATGAAATTTGTGCCCTTTATTCTGAATGTGTGTGTAAACTTAAACATAACACTTCCTCCATGAGACATTTGAGTGACAGGTCACTCCAGAAAGATGTTGCATGAGGTTGCAAAGCTTCTCAGTGCCTAGTCTCTCCAACTTATGTGCTACAGCTTTACCTGCCCCAACTTCCCAAGAGCAATGAAGAAACCTCCCACTAGTGGCAGCATGAGCAGCAAGACCAGAGACTGCAGCAGCATCCAGACTCCACCAGGAGCAATGCCTGGTGTGCCCTGCGCTCTCCAGCTCAGGAGCATGGTCCAGACACCTTCTCATGCAGGTCACAGAGCTCCCAAACAGCTGCAGGATCTGAAGGGAACTGTCAAAGGCAGTGCTCACTGCTGCCACCTGCTGGGAAGGCCCCCACACTGCATGTTCTCCAAAATGTCCCTCCTTCTTCCAGGAAGGTTGCCTTCCTTCTCCTGAGGCCCTCCTGTGATGCTGAGCCAAGCTGCAGAGCTGCTTCAGCATCTCAGGGTGTTGAGCTATGCAGAGCCCCACCACTCACCAGACCTTTGTCTTCATCTTCATGTAGGAAACGGGCTCACACAGAACATGTGACAGGGCTTGGTCCATCCTATGGGATTCCTAGTGCTCTGCCCTCATGGGAGACACACTCCTGACAGCCCAGGGCAGACAGCGCCACACACTGGTTGCTCTGTGCACTGCAGCAGCTTGCTGTCTGCTGCTGAGATGGTCTTTAACTACCAGCTGACCACTCCTCCCTTACCTTCCATGTTTGGCAGGTGATAGTAAAAAGAAAATGCACAGATAGAAGAAATATGTTTTAAAACCACAATGCCATGGTCCTCACCTTCCAAGACTGCCTGGTGACAGAAAAAAAAATACAAATGTGGAAGTATCTCTGAAAACCACAATGCCACAGGTCCAAAACCTTCCTTACTGCACAATATAGATCCTGTGTTTCTCATATTCTTACTTTTAAATTACTGAAATATTTTTGCATTCATTTTTATTTTTTTAAGTTGCATTAACATATAATTCACACAAATACACTTGAGGACCTCCTAACTTTGGCCTCCAAGGCAATGCTCCCCTGGACTCAGCCTGTTCTGCAGCATGAGCTAGGATTCCACGGGCATTGGTGCGTTCTAAACACCAGACCCCTGTCTTCCTGATGACGAGACTGGACTGGGAGCAGGTCCCCCCTCATGGAAGATGCAGGGCTGCAGCTCCCCCTGGGAGGGACTGTGCTGTGTGCTAAGGTTCTGCCTTCTTCTGCCACAGAGATTCCCTTGACCAGTCCACACCACACAATCCAAACTGAACTCATGTCCAGAAAGAAGAATGAAATGATGGCATTTGCTGGTGAATGGACAGAACTGGAGAGCATCATACTAACTGAAATAAGCCAGACTCAGAAGTCAAGGATCCAATGTTGTCTCCCCTATGCAAATGCCAGAGCAAAGGAAGGGCAAAAAGCAGGGAATCCAAAGTCATAAGGACAGAGGGAAGAACAGTGGAGAAGGAGACAGAGATGGAGGGATATTAGAGAACAAGCAAGGGAGGAAATGTGGAATGGATGTGACCACATCACACCTTGTGCATGGACACAGACATTAGTACTGACAGTCATAATCTGCCATGGCCTCAGCCTGGAGGTGCTGATGGTGAGAGTGAATGGTGTCCCTGACCCACTGCCACTGACCCTCAGTGGAACCCAGGCTGCCTGTGGGATGCCCAGGAGATGATCAGCTTAGGAGCCTGTCCTGGCTTCTGCTGATACCAGGCCAAGTCGTCCTTATGATCAGAATCTCATAAGAGACTCTGACTGGACTTGCAGCTGATGGTGACCCTCTCTCCTGCAGACCCAGCCAGGGAGCCTGGAGTCTGAGTCATCACGATGTCCCCACATGCACCTGAAATTAGGATGGAACATAATCAAACAAGCACACACCATCATACACCATATCATAGGCTACTTAGAATGTGCTTTCTAATGATAATTCATGATTCAATTAGATTCATATCTAGACATTGTTTCACACTACGTCATAATCTTTAAATAACATTATAAGTAATTGAAATAATTTCTATACCACATATTTTCTGATCACATGGTGACACTTTTAAATTCCTCACCAGAGGCCCAGAGCACAGGAACATGCACACCTGGGTCTGGGACACCATCCTCCTGTCCCTGCCTTCCTGATGAGCTCAGGCCACATGCAATGTCTGCATTTATACAATGTAGGCAGCTGGGTGGGGCCTGCAGCAACCTGTGCAAAGCAGTCAGCACACAGGGGAGGGAATGTCCTGGACTCTGCTGGGGAAGGATCTGATATCAATCAAGATACAAATGACCAGAGAGTGTTGAGAGGGGAGTAGAAAACATGGAACTCTACATAGAAGATGAAAGAGAAACGTGACTAGATGAGTGAAGGAACAAAATAGTTTGAATCAAACATGTGTTTCTGCATTGAGTTCACAGAACTGAGAGGCACCTACCTCACATGAACCATCTGTGAAAATGATAAAACATGCCAGAAAAACAGCAAATGAACACAGAAAACAGCAAGATGAAGGGAGGGAAGGAGGAAGATGGAGGAAAATGTAAAGAAGGAAGGGGGACAAACAGAAGTGACAGCCTTGGGGCCAGTTTCCATCACCCGTGACCAGGACAGGCCTGGGCTGTGGGCACCTTGGCCCTGAGGCTCTGAGCAGCACTGCCCACACCAGAGCTCCAGGACCTGGCTCTGCAGCCACAGCCAGGAGGCAGCCCACCACCCACTCCTGGGGAGACCTGCAGGACCCCCTTCAGGCCAGGGGTCTGGCTCTCAGCTAGACTCAGTGAGAACCAGGACACTGCACACCACCCTCCCAGGACTGCCAGGAGGGCAGCAGGCTCTGAGTAACTGGGAGATGGAGAGGGAGCAGCAGGACTTCCCTGGACAGTGGGGGCTGCCCCCACCCTGCCAAGGGTGCTCTTCCAAAGAGCATGATGGACAGGGAAGGGCCCCAACCTGCCTCAGTCCAGCCTCACTGCTGAGCAGCCACGGGGACCCTCTGAGGAGGCAGGGCCACCCCAGCCTCTCCAGTCCTCACACGTGGTTCTGGAAGGTCCCAGAGACCACAGAGTCGGAGCTTCCTGCCTCCAAACTCAGAGGATAACTTGAGTGGGAATGAAAACAACAGAAACAAGACAGTGGAGAGTCCTGCCAGGTGTCAGATTTGGATCTGTGAAAGCATATTGAAAAATAAATTATAAAATGACATGATGGGCCAGGACATGAAACTAAAAATTAAAACACATTAATAAACTAAATATTATTGACCCCTGGGGTATTCCACATCCAAAGCAAATTATTTAATTTGCTGTGAAATTTTACCAATAAAGAAGAAAAAATTATAGAGGTGTTGAAATTTGTCCATATGTCAGTTGATTGCTTGTAGATTTTCTTCTGTGAAGTTTCTTCTCATTGTCCAAATACAAATCAAAACTACCCTAAGATTTCATCTCACCCCAATTAGAATGTCTATTATCAAGAATACAAGCAACAATAGGTGTTGGAAAGGATCTGGGGAAAAATGTACAATCATATAATGCTGGTGGGACTGAAAGTTGGTGGGGCCACTCTGGAAAGCAGTATGGAGATTCCTTAGAAAACTCAGAATGGAACCACCATTTGACCCTGCTATCTCACTCCTTGGCCTATACCCAAAGGACTTAAAATCAGCATACTACAGTAATGCAGCTACATCAATGTTTATAGCAGCTCAATTCACGATAGCTATGTTGTGGAACCAACCTAGAAATCATTCAATAAATGATTGGATAAAGAAACTGTGGTATATATACACAATTGAATATTATTCAGCCATAAAGAAGAAGAAAATTATGGCATTTGCAGATAATTGGATGTAGTTGGAGAATATCATTTGCAGGTAAATGGAATTGGTGAAATAAGCAAATCCCCCCCCCAAAAAAACAAATGATTTCTCAGATTATACATACTGGTGGGTAGGAGGGAGGTAAGAATTGAAGAAGGATGGATTGTATAGAGGAAAACATGGGGTTTGGAGGGCATGGGGGATGGAAAAATAATAGAATGAGAAGAACATCATTACCCTATGTACATGTATGATTACACAAATGGTATGACTCTACTTCATGTACAACCAGAGAAACAAGGCATACCCCATTTATGTACAATGAATTAAAATTTAAAAAGCAGAAATAATATTGAAAACCAAATAAGTTTTAATTTTCTCATATAGTCAATATGATCTCTCATTTTTTACCCATTAGGATAGTATGGTGACATCACTTTCTCAGTTATAAAGATGAAAATAAATTCTATACTTTAGACTCACACCTCTGGGACTGCTTGGTACTCCAACATGAGACCACAGAGTCCCAGGCTAGAGGAAGTTCCTAATTTTCCAGGGAAAGGAGGTGAAAGATCAGCTATTCTCCTTTACCCACTTTCTACCAAGCTGTCCTGCCCTCTGGACCTTGTCAAACTCTAAACTTTTGCTTTTTTCCTCCTAAAATCAGCTCCAACTCATTTTCTTTCATTTCATTTCCTTCTGCTCACTAAGAAGAGGCAGATGGAGAACCGTGTCTCCAGAATCCAGAAAGCCACCCTTGCAAACACGGCTGCTCCTCACAGGACTTGGAGGGAGCTGCACACTCAGGACAGGACAGCCACAGAGGTGTATTCAGAACAAGGTAGACCATGGCAGGGGCCTAAGCTGGTCAGGTCCCACAATCTATGTTCCGCACTGTGCAGAGGGTGTGTCAGATGACCTGGGCTTGGGAAAAGGAGCATATATTGTTGACAGAACAGCACAGGCTCATGCTCTACCAGCTAGGGAGGAGGAAGTGTGAAACCAACGTCCCTGTGCAGTTGATCTAGAACCCTGTCCCCAGTGAACCACTGCAAGGCCAGGAGAATGTCAGGGCAGATGGAATCACCCTGAGAGAAGGAGAGCCTGGAATCATCCTCTTTTAGCAAGGAAATCCTGGAATCATCCTCTTTTAGCAAGAAATCTCCTGTTAAACCATGTCTGTGACACCTGCTGCCCAGGGTCTCAGACAAAAGCAGCAAAGGGAGAAATACATTCTCTCTCATCAAAGAGAAAGAACTAACAGAATCCTCCCTTGTCCACTCTGTCCAGTAGCCTCAAGGGGTTCTTCTATTGGGAAATATTTGATGAATGATGTGTCACACACATGGAGATGACCAGGACTGGATGTCCACCAGTTTATAGACTCAGACCCTGTAATTTCACACTCGCTGCCTCAGCTGGACATTTCCCTTCTCCTCTGGCCTTGGGTAGGACTGCTGGATCTGCAGCTGAAATACAGGTTTCTTTCCCACCAGCTTCTTTTGACCCCTGTGGTCTTCATTCATTCATGAGGTCAGGAAAGGTGATGTCTAATACCATCCCTGACATTCTTGTGATTTCTCCAGGTAACAGCAGACACCAGAATCCCTGCATCTACCTCAACCTCATACTGTGGCTAAGAGAAAACTCAGAAGATCCATAGTTCTGAGTTGGGACAGGACTCCTTGAGTGCTTAGCTGGGAGGGATACAGCAGAGTGGCCACTCTCCTCCCTGAGGCTGACCTGCAGACAAACTCCATATATTTGAGTCTGTGCTGTCTCAGGGTAGCAGGTCCTGGATACCATGACCACCGCCCCCCTCCACATACACAGGTTTCCTTGAAGTCCACACTACAGGCAGCTTGGGCTATTCCTCTACTGCATTTGTTTAAAATATACAACACAATTGATGTCCCTGGCCTCACAAGGCAGCTCCTACCCTACCTCACTCTCTCCACCACAGCACCCACCAGGACATTTGCATGCTGCTCCCTGGGGAGGACCTGCCTGCAAGGCTGACATAAAAGCTCAGCTCTAACCTGGCCTTCACTCACCAGGACTCCTCAAGTCACCTTCTCAAAATGAGGCTCCCTGCTCAGCTTCTGGTGCTGCTGATGCTCTGGATCCCTGGTGAGGACACAGGGGATGAGGAAGGTGTAGGAGGAGGGAGGTGAGCCCTGTGACCCCCGATCTTTCCATGTGTGATCTGTTCACATGAGAGATGAGAAGGTCTGCCCTCCAGGATGGGGCAGGTGATTTTGTTTAATATGAGATAGAAAAGAGAAGGCTGGGGTCACAGTGAGTGATCCATTCCTCTGTAGGAGGTTACTTCACAATCTTCATTTGGATAGGATGAATCCATGCAGGTAGTCCATCCACCTTCATGGCTGCCAGGTGGTCAAGGTGATGGAGGATCCTCTGCAGCTGAGTGTCAGTCCTTCCTTTTAGAATCCTTTGATGTCTCCTGGCTGGAACACGTGTTGGAAACCAGTGGATCCTCTGAGTTGGTTCTCAAGAAGGAATTTACAAGCCTTTTCTTGTATCTGCTAGAGAGACTTAAGGTACTTCACAAGAGACTGCTGGCTGACTTCAACCAAATGAACATCAGACACCCAGGGGAGAAAAGGGGTTTCCTCCCATACAGGATTTCAAAGGAGAAAGACTTACCTTGTAAGGGGTGCATTGGGCCCACAAAAGAGCAATAGGCAAAAGCATTGGTCACCTGGCACTGGTCTCTTTCAGACAGAAAGTCAGTAAATTTCTTCTTTCCCCAATGGGTCCTGGCATGTAAATCCAAAATTAATGTTTTTTCCCTAAAACTTGGGGTATCCTTAGTTCAGAGTCAGGCAGGATCCACCAGCCTTCTGACTTTTCTCCCACTTTTCTTTATCCTTCTCCTCTTCTTGTCAATAGTGTGGGAGGGAAGGAAGGCTGGTGTTGGGATGTGGAGCAAAGGCAGCATGGTGGCTGATTCTGGTTTGGAGTCCAGGGCCACTTGTTGAGCTGTCCCATCAGCAAAATTATTGCCTCTGATGACTAGAGTCTCCTGTTTGGTGACCCCAGGGTGTATGACAGCCACCTGCTTAGGTCACCAAATCACCTCAAGGAGGGCTAATCTTTCCTCTTTGTTGTTATGGACTTTCCCTCAGCAGTTAGTGGTCCCCTCCCCATCAATGGCTCCATGCACATGTAGGGTAGCAAAAGCACACCTGCTGTTGGCAGTGCTTGAGCCCAAATGACTTGTTTCCCTTGTGACCACAGCTCCCGTCTTCTGAGCCCTGTTTGTGACTTGGCTGCTGCCATCTGTGAACAGGATGGCTTCAGCCTCAGTCAAAGGAACGTGGGTCAGTCAGGCCTCCCTGAGCTCACCTGGTCAGGCATATCCTCACAGTCCTGGAGGGGCTTGTGTGGATGCTCTTGGGCTTCAGCCAGGCTGCATTGAGGGCCCTGTGGACACAAAGGTGAGTCTAGGTGGTCAAGCAGCACTCTGACATTGAATAATGTGACTAGCCTCCCATCTATCTAGTGCTCCATTTAGGAGGGTCTCTGCACAGGGTGGGGTTGTCACTGAGAGGGAGTGTTCCAAGGTTAACTCATCCCCTCTCAGACCATAAAGGCAGTGACAACTATGATACCTCAGTGGGAAGGCCATCCAGAGGCCACAGAGTTTAATCTTTTGGAAGAGATAAACATAGGCCTTTTAGTTCCTGGATCTTGGATCAGAACCGGCTTGACAACTTTCTTTTATTTTTGCTTTTTTTTTTTTTTTTTTTCCTAAACAAATTGATGGGCTTAATGACATCACTTTGAGGTTGAATTTTGACTCTTTTTAGACATCATTTTATAAAATGTACATATACTGTTTCCTGAGCCTATATGAATGTTAATTAACATGACATTGTATTTAAAATATTAAATTAAAGAAAGGCTGACAGAGTCATTTAAGGTTTATGTGTGGAAAACAAGCAAAAGTTTCATGGTTTATATTATTACCCTTCAGTTGAGCAGGCTCTCATTATGATTTACAAATACATTTACACTTATATCCCAATGAAATAGGTAACATAAGGTTTAGCTTTGATTACAGAACATTAAATGATATAAATGAAAATTTTTAAAAATTGTTATCCTTATAAGTCTAAAATCAATATTATAAACCACTTTAGTTTGGAGAACACCAGCTTGATAAAATGTTTCCTTAGCCTTATATGTTAAAGGTTTGTATGCATGGGAAAAATGAACATATTTAATATGCAAAGAAGAATAATAGCACCACAGTTACATTGATGTCTTTATACTAACCAGGCTGAGTTTTTAAAGGAAAATTTAGACTTTGTAATAGAGTACAATACTCTAAAATAACAGTTGTTCTTTAACCAGAGTTGTATATACCCTAATTTTTAAGACTACTGTTTCAAGAAGGAAAAACAACACACACAATGTTAAGAGTAAATTAGTTTTAAGAAATCCTTATTTTAACGTACAGATTTAACTGTCATTTATATCAGTACATCAATATTTGACATTAGGGAAAAAACTTGAGTAGCTTTAACTGATTGTGATCCTTATATGTAACTAACTTAGTTATGTGGAAACCTTTTTATCACTTAATTAGACCCTCTTGTTGTTTACCATTACTTTACCAGATAAAAGGCTTTCTTACCTAGTAATGTTTTCCTTTATTTACTAAATATATTTTATATGTAGAACTCTTTAATTTCTTTATAACTTTGGCAACCTTCATTACCTTAGGATCAGAATCTTGGCTGACTTGAGTTGTATCCTTAATGCACTTTCACAACCATTTTGGAGGGTTCAAAACTACATCCAGCCATTGGTCCCAAATTGGGAAATGATCAGGATGGCCAGTCCTACCAGCTGCCATATTTCACACCATCTGGCAATTCAGAGATCCCAAGTCCCCTATTTGGCCATCCCACATTGAAGTGGTTCATTCCAATTCACATAGGGTTTGGAAGCCTCCGGGTGTTAAAGACACTCCATAATTGACATAGAACTCTGATGAGAATTTGTTAACATACATTTCAGAGGGTCAGGAGCCCAGGGAGATTGGTTAGATCCCATGGTAAGATTAAGGGTTAGAGCAAAGTTAGATATGGGGTAAACTCACAGATAAAAATGTAACCAGACAGTGAGACAGTGAGTCACTGATGGGTCCCACCTGTCAGGGAGAGAAGAAAGTTTTCTCTCTGAAGCAACAATGAGGGAGCACCTTCAGAGACAACTAGACAAACAAATGATCAACTAAATATAATTTTCCAAGAAAAACAGACTCTCTCCTCCGATCCCAGTCTCCAGACCATAATCACCACCTATTTATCAGTGGGCCTGTGCCAAGCTGAACCCTGTCAAAAAACCAACTAACTGAAACACCTACAAGGCTTTACCATCAACCTAGTTGACACACCTCTGACTCTCCATTCACTGCAGGTGAAACACCACAGAGGATTTAGCACCAACCTAGTTGAGACACCTCTGGACTTTACATTCACACCAAATGGAGAGAACAAATAAGGAACCTCCCAGCATGTAGTCTCATCTGTGTCCTCTTCATGACTGGGTTCAAATCAGTCACCATGTCGAATCCAAACCACAGCAAAACCACAGTGGAGGGCACTCTTCTGTTTGTGTGTGGTCAGGGTCCTGGGCATCTAATAGCCAGAGCATGGACTTTGGTTTATATCTAGATGTGACATTCAAATGTTAAGGTTCTTGCCAATAACTCAAATAAAACTCTGGATCATTTTGAAATAAAGGACAAAGGATATATTTTGTCCAGGGTCAGGGAAGCAGAAAGCAAATAGTTCTGCAATCCCTAATATCCCCATGGGGGGTCAAATGCCCCTTAAAAAATGGAAAACCACAAAGAACGGAGGAGGGGGTGGCAGTTACAACCACAGGTTACATGAAACATGATTTCTCAGAAATCCTCAGCACATGATCAGAAGGGCAAGCTCACATTCCATAAGTCAAGGGTATGGTGGTCAGTGTGCAAGGGGGAATGAGGAAGTGGTAGCTTCCATGGGAGTGGGATCATGAGGAAAGTGGACAATTTCACACAGGATGAGTTGTCTGAACAAGATAGGGTCAGCTTAGCTTAATGTTCAAATCAGCCCATAGTGAGCTTCTATTGTAATTCAAAAATAACTTGAAAAGGACTCAGTACCCAAATCTTTAAGATTACATTGTTAATACTGATCAAATAATAAAACATGCTGGAAGAAACAATGTAAAGAGAAGAGGAGAGAGGAGGAGGAATAGAGGGAGACAGTTGAGGAAAGGGAACAGAAACAATGTTTGAAAATACTAAAAAGCAATTTTCAACCTTAAAACCTGTAGCCAGAAAATTGAGGTTTGAAGTAAATATAGAAACACAGAATCTGGAGAACACATCATGGGTCTTTGCACAGGACAGGAAATGACCCAATGACTCTTCCAGGCAAAGGCAGGTGGCAGCACAGGAAGGCCTCCATTGCACAGAGTAGAAAAAAAAAAAAGGAAAGATTGACAAAATTGCCTTTTCTTATCTAAATGTCTTTAATATTTATTCAACTGTGTGCTCACAACTGTACCAGGGCAGCACAGGGTGTGTAGCATCCAAGAGTCAAACACCTGACAACAGCACAACTGAAAACCCCTTTCCTGCAGAATCATGGGGCAGAGAATGCTGAGAGGAAGCTCCAGGTAGGAGGATTCCAGGGGAGAGTCAGGAACAGGCTCAGCCTCCCAGAGGCCCAGCACCCTGCCTCCCCAGTCCCTTCCAGGTGTTTAAGACTCTGCCTCCTCACAGGACAGGGCTAATCTGTTCCAGACCCAGTGCCAGAAAGTATCTGTGAGTGACCTGAGAGAACAGAACATTGAGACTCTTGCCTGCTGACCACTCTGAGAGGAGAACTGCTCCAGGGGAATCCAGAGGACACCTGGTGAGGACCCACAGGCAGACCAGGGCAGGGCACAGTGAGAACACCAGACCCTGGCCAATGGCAGAATCCACTGGCCAATGTAGGGGAGGCCCCTGGTGATCCATCAGAGAAGTCTCTCCATGCTGCACCTGTGGCTCACGTCCCACACACCTGATGTCACACCTGGAGCGAGAATCCTCCAGAAAGCCACTCCTCATTCCTCACTCAGAGAAACAGGGGGAGAGTGAAAAACCATGGTAAGCTCCTGGTTGGGGCAATGTTTTACACAGAAACACACAGTGCACGCAGAGGAACAGAAAGAAGTTCCACAAAGTATTGACAACAGTGCTTCACTGGACTGGCAAATGGTAGAAGGTATGAGAAACTTACATAGGGTAGATTATATGAGTTTTTCTGACAAAATCCAGAATTGTTCTTTGATATCTAGTCTACTGTTTGTCTTGTTAAACTGTGATTTTTTTTTTTAAGAGAAGGGTTTTCCTCACAGGGAAAACTCTTCTTCAATACTCACTCATTTTCCTCCACCCACAGCGAAGGCCATGGTCTCCACATGGTGCAAACACAAGGGGACACAGGCTCCCCATCCTGAGTCCCTGCATGACAGTTTAAAGCAGCCCCTGTGTGACCCCGTAGGACACAGCCTGGGCAAGATTCATTGGTATCAACTGTAACACATGGGACAGTGGTGACCTCCTCACTCCCTGAGTGCTATGAAGGCACAAAAGAAAACCTGAGTGGCTACAGGAGAGACCAGGGTGTCCTCTTCACTTCCTATAATGCTGCTGTCTTACCAGGTAAACATGTGAAACTACATTCATGCTTGAAACACATCAGCCTTTCATGGGCTGAGGTCTTGGTGAGGATTTTGCAGTCCATGTCGCCCTCTTGTGGGAAAAAGTGGGACATCTTAGCACAGAACTTAGAGGAACCTGAAGGTGAGCCCCCTGGGTGTCCACAGGATCCTGTGCCCTCTGCTCTCCACACTGATGTTCTACAGCTCCAAGAGGACAGCTCACCCACCTGTAAATGTTGATGACACAGATACTCCAAACCAGAGAGGAGCTCAGAAACCAGCTGTCATGCCTGGAAACCAGGGAAGAGGCCAGAACAGAAATGTCTAACCAGGTCACTCACTGAGTTCAGGAAAGCTGAGGCCAAAACTAGGTGTCAAGTCCTAATCTTGTGTCCATTCTCCTCCATTCCCAAGTCCAGAAGAGCAGAAGTGCAGGAGACATTCAATGTGACTTGTGGCACCTGTGGTCCACGGTCTCTGACAAGGAACAAGTGGGAGAAAGGAAGTGTCTCATCTATAAGAAGAACTAACATAGAAACTTCCCTCGTCCACTCTCTCCAGTGGCCTCAAGGTGTTCTTCTCTTGGGAAGTGTTCAGATGACTATGAGTGTCATGGATGGAGTTGACTAGAACAGACTGTCCACCAACTTATAGACCCAGCTCCCAGGAATTTCACACTCACTGCCCCAGGTGGACATGTCCCTTCTCCTCTGAACTTGGGCAGGGCTCCTGGGTCTCCAGGTGAAAGCACAGGTTTCTTTCCACCAGCTCCTTTTGACCCTTGTGCTCCAGTTTCATTCACTAGGACAGGAAAAGGTGATGGCTAACACTGCCCCTGACATTCTTGTATTTCTCAGGTGACAGCAGACACCAGAAGCTCTGCATCTCCCAGAACTCCATGTTGTGGTCAGAACAATTTCAGAAAATCAATACCTGTGAGGTGGGACTTGCCAGCCTGTCCTCTTAGCTGGGAGGGAACCAGCAGCATGGCCATTCCCTCTGAAGGATTGTCCTGCAGGCAACATCCATAGACCCGGATCTGTGCTATCTTAGGGTGTCAGGGTTAGGGCAAGATGAACCCCACAGAGCCAGGCTTCCATGATGGGCCTCCTGTCCACACCACAGGCAGCCTGGGCAGTTTCTGTACCGTATTTCCTCAAAATATGGAGACACTATATGTCCCCTGGGCTCACAAGGCAGGCCCCACCCTCCCTCACTCTCTCCACCCCAGCACCCAACAGGACATTTGCATGCTGCTCCCTGGGGAGGACCTGCCTGCAAGGCTGACATAAAAGCTCAGGTCTAACCTGGATTTCACGCACCAGGACTCCTCAGCTCACCTTCTCAAAATGAGGTTCCCTGCTCAGCTCCTGGGGCTGCTGATGCTCTGGATCCCTGGTGAGGACAGAGGGGATGAGGAAGTTGAAGTGGGAGGGAGGTGAGCCCTGTGACCCCCGATCTTTCCATGTGTGCTCTGTTCACATGAGAGATGAGCAGGTCTGCCCTCCAAGATGGGGCTGGTGAATTTGATTGATATGAGATAAAAGAAGAAGGATCAAGGAACCCGCCTCTGATCAAGATTGTCACAATGAAAGAGAAAGATGCTGCAGAAAAATTAAAAAGAGTGTGTCATACTTACAAACCTTAAGTTCTTTTAAAAATTGATACTTGTTTTATATAACTCATATTAAAACTATCTCATTGGGAAAAAAGAAAGAAAGACAAATCTAATATGAATCATTATGAGCTACATAACCTTGAATTTCTCTGTCATTTAAGGATCTAATGGGGACATTGTGCTGACCCAGACTCCGCCTTCTGAGTTTGTCACACCTGGACAGTCAATCTCCATCTCCTGTAGGTCCAGTCAGAGCCTCCTACACAGTGATGGAAAAACCTATTTGAACTGGGTTGTACACATGCCAGGCCAGTCTCCAAGGAGACTAATATATCAGGTTTCCAACCTGGACACAGGGGTACCAGACAGGTTCAGTGGCAGTGGGTCCGGAACAGACTTCACACTGAAAATCAGCAGGGTGGAGGCTGAGGATGCTGGAGTCTATTACTGTGCACAAGGTACACAACTTCCTCCCACAGTGGTGCAACCTCGAACAAAAACCTCCTGCCTGGGTGGCCCAGGTGCCACATGTGCTGCTGGTCTGGCAGTAGCTCAGCAGATGCTCTGAGTGTATGAGAGGAAGATGCTGCGGACTCAGGGAACAGGGTGCAGCTGAGGGCTCTGGACCACGACTGCCTCGTCCACAGCTCCAGCCAAACCCATTCATGGCCCTGTCAGCTGCAGCAGCCTGGCCTGGCACATGGAGGACAGGAGCAGTTGGGTCCAGGCACCTCTGATGAGCACACAGGATGAGCGTGAACACTGCCCATTGAGCAGGACCTGTGTCCTGGGTGAGAGTGTGACACAGGGGTACAATGATGTAGGGAATCCTTATGGTTCCTCCATGCTTGGAAAATCTATTCTTTGTGAAATTGGGATTCAAACTTAATTACAGACACCAACATGTTTGCAATAATTAATAACAGGAAAATTATAAAAATGGCTCCTATGTCCTCACTCAAACCTGCATTTCTCTTACTATTGCAGCATTCAGCTCAGAGACAGTGATGATGCAGGTTCCACCCCTACTGCCTGTCACCTCTCCACCGCCTTCCAACACCTTGAGAAGGATCAGAGTTGGAAAAGTGACTCATCTCCTAGAGGGTGGAAGTGACCCTGGTGATGAAGACCACGTGCAGATAATAGGGACTATGGTCCCTGCAGTGAAAGCCAAGCTCCTGTTCTTATTCAGGTTTCATTTTACATGAGAAGATTAACTTATGTGGAACAAAATGTATTCACTATTCTTTAAGTTTATAAAGGAATTTCTTGGGTAAGTAATTCTGAATATATTTGGAATCCCAGTTGAGGGAAGACATTGTGGCAGAGGGAAACTGATTAAAAGCAGGCAGCTGGCAGCAGTAAAGTAAAATAAAAGGGATGGCAAAGCTGTATAGCCTACTGACTGTGTGAAGCAATGCAAGTTCTCTGAGGGAACACAGAGTCAGGTACCTTACCTCATATTAGCATCATAGGGAGGTGGTCCCTGGATTGAAGATTTAACATTTCTTGAAATATCCATGAAGTGTAAGAGTGCTCATGCATATAAGTTATTTCTGGAAAAATAAAGAGTTGTTCTTTTGTTTTCTCTTTCAGACTTTGCCCTGGTAAAGTGTGGTTTCTGATATATCCAGTTTTCTGTAACAGGTAAAAACAGTTTTCAGTACCTACTTTCCAGGCCTCATTTCCAGCAGCAGCAGCTCAAGGCCATGGGCTTCACATGGTGCACACACAAGGGCACAGAGCCTCCCCAGCCTGGGCTCCTGCCTGCCTGTGTGCAGCAGCCCCTGCCTGGCCCTCGAGGACACAGCCTGAGCAAGATTCTCTGGTGGATCTCTGACTTGTGGGCAGAGGTGACCTAGTCACTCCCCGAGTACTATGAAGGCACAAAAGAAAACCTGAGTGGCTGCCGTAGAGACCACCGTGTCCTCTTCACATCCTATAATGCTGCTGTCTTACCAGGTAAAAACATATGACTACATTCATGCTTTAAACAGATCAGCCTTTCAAAGCCTGAGGGCTTGGTGAGGATTGTGCAGGTTATGTCGCCCTCTTGTGGGCAAAAGCGGGACATCTTAGCACAGAATTAAGTTAGAGGAAACTCAAGGTGAGCCCCCTCTTTGTCCACGGGATCCTGTGCCCTCTGCTCCCCACACTGATGTTCTACAGCTCCAAGAGGACAGCTAACCCACCTGTGCATGTCGATGACACAGACACTCCAACCCAGAGAGCAGCTCAGAAACCAGCTGTCATGCCTGTAAACCAGGGAAGAGGCCAGAACAGAAATGTCTAACCACGTCACTCACTGAGTTCAGGAGAGCTGAGGCCAAAACCAGGTGTTAGCTGCTAATCTCCTGCCCGTTTCCTTCTTCAGTCAAGTAGTCAGAAAGACAGTAGGATAAATACATCCAGCATAAACTTTTAAAAATACTCTCAATTTAATTAAGAAGATGCTTTAAGATGAGACTTCGGATCAGTGTAAAGTGAGTAAATTCCTCCCTTTCACCACTCTTGTCTCTTGGACAAGTTTGAAACTAAGCTTGTAAACTTTGTCTTTTTCTCATAACAAATAAGGAAATTTGTGGTCTTTATTCTGAATGTGTGTGTAAACTTAACATAACACTTCCTCCATGAGACATTCAAGTGAATGGTCACTCCAGAAAGATGCTGCATGAGGTTGCAAAGCTTCTCAGTGCCTAGTCTCTCCAACTTATGTGCTACAGCTTTACCCACCCCAACTTACCAAGAGCAATAAAGAAAACTCCCCCACCAGCCTCTTTGCTATGGGTGCCCAGCTCGTGGCCCCAGACCAATGCGTGAGTGACTCTTAGCATTGGCAGTGTCAGGGACCTGCTGTGGACACCTCCCTTTGGGCTTGTCCAGAGTGGGCTCTTGGGGTCTCAGGGCAACTTTCAAAGGAAGTCCTTCCATGGAGACAGGGAACTATTGCAACAATGGCCCTGGGCATTTTGGCAGAGCTAGCTGATTGACTGAGGGAACTCTGGAAAGGGCAGTTTCCCTAGGAGTCTCGCACTTTGTAAATTCGCACTCATTTGTAAAACAGCACTTTTAGAACATAGCCAATGAGGTCCAGAAGCAGGGGCGTTCATCACAGAGTATCTATTAGAGAAACAGATTCCACCTTAGAAATGGTTCTGAAATTCATATGCACCAAGCTGATTGACCGAAACAATCATATTTGAAATGTTTAGAATCAGTTTTCTTCCAATCAGCTAGCAATCTTGAGCTACCAGTTAAAAACCAAAATGTTTCGTTCAGTACGTAGGTCTGCTCTTTTATATTGCTTTAAATTTCTAAAGAAATTTTATTGCATGGATGTGGTTATTTGTGCATATTTTTTAACAATGCTGAATCTATGAATAATGTAAACTTGGATTTTTTTAAAAAATCAGATTTTAGCTTGAGCTTTTGACTAATATACAGTATAAACGCCAAACTACAGACTTGATAGGGATGTTTTTGTAAGTTAATTTTATAAAACTTTTCAATGTTTAAAGAGATGCTTTGGGTTTGGATGAACTGTTTTGCCAGGGGGCAGGGGTTGGTACAGAAACTTGAATCTTCTGTCTGTGGTCTGTACAACTCAGATATTTCTCATTAAAAGAACAAAATTAGCCAAAAAAAACAAAAAACAAAACAAAAAAAAAAAAAAACCTCCCACTAGTGGCAGCATGAGGACCAAGACCAGAGTCTGCAGCAGCATCCAGACTCCACCAGGAGCAATGCCTGATGTCCCCTGCACTCTCCATCTCAGGAGCATGGTCCAGACACCTTTCCATGCAGGTCACAGAGCTCCCAAACAGCTGCAGGATCTGAAGGGAACTGTCAAAGTCCAGTGCTCAATGCTGCCACCTGCTGGGAAGACCCCACACTGCATGTTTTCCAAAATGTCCCTCCTTCTTCCAGGAAGGTTGCCTTCCTTCTCCTGAGGCCGTCCTGTGATGCTGAGCCAAGCTGCAGAGCTGCTTCAGCATCTCAGGGTGTTCAACTATGCAGAGCCCCACCCCTCCCCAGTGCTTTGTCTTCATCTTCATGTAGGAAACGGGCTCACACAGAACATGTGGCATGGCTAGGTCCATCCTATGGGATTCCTAGTGCTCTGCCCTCATGGGAGACACACTCCTGACAGCCCAGGGCAGACAGCGCCACACACTGGTTGCTCTGTGCACTGCAGAAGCTTGTTGTCTGCTACTGTGATGGTCTTTAACTACCAGCTGACCACTCTTCCCTCACCTTCCATGTCTGGCAAGTGATAGTAAAAAGATTATGCACACATGGAAGAAGTATCTTTTAAAACCACAATTCCATGGTCCAAACCATCCCTTACTGATATGTCTGTATGCACAATATAGATCCTGTGTTTCTCATAAATCTCACCTTATAATATTGAAATATTTTTAGATTCATTTTAATTTTTCAATATTGCATTAACATATAATTCATGCAAATACACATTGGGGACCTCATTAATTTGGCCTTCAAGGCAAATGCCACCTGGGCTCAGCCTGTTCTGCAGCATGAGCTAGGATGCCAAAAACACCGGTGAGTTCTAAACACCAGACCCTTTCTTCCTGAAGAGGAGACTGGCCTGGGATCAGCTCCCTCCTCATGGAAGATGCAGTTATGCAGCTCCCCCTGGGAGAGACTGTGCTGTGTGTTCAGGTTCTGCCTTCTTCTGCAACAACGTCCCTCCTCACCTGTCAACACCACACAATCCAAGCTGAACTCCTGGCCAGAAAGCAGAATGATATGATGGCATTTGCTGGTGAATGGACGGAACTGGAGAGCATCATACTAACTGAAATAAGCCAGAATCAGTAAGTCAAGGATCCAATGTTGTCTCCCCTATGCAAATGCCAGAGCAAAGGAAGGGCAAAAAGCAGGGAAACATGTCATAAGGACAAAGGGAAGAACAGTGGAGAAGGAGACATAGATGGAGGGATGTTAGAGAACAAGGAAGGGAGGAAATGTGGAATGGATGTGACCACATCACACCTGGTGTGTGGATACGGATGCTGAATAACCACAGTGAAATCCAGCTCCATAAGTGTCTATAACACACCAATGAAAAGAAGATGATAAATAAACAGAAGGAAGACAAGGAGAGAATAGAAGGAGAAGAGGGGGAGGGAAAAGGAGGGAGAGTAGGGACTGGTGACTGACATGGAGTAAATTAAATTCCAGGCCCATAAGATGGTGTCCCAGTGAACCCAACTATTATGTACAAACGTAGTGCACCCACAGAAGCCTTTAAAAATTAAATAGGGACAAAAGTAAAATGTTGTCAAAAGGAAATCTAGTTACCTAGAAAATAGCTTTATAAATAAATATGGAATATAATGTGCAAATGAATAATATTTATCCAATTTAAACAGCACCTGAGGCAGCTCTGGGCCATATCAGAAGGTCCTCCAGGTATATGGGTTGAGGAAGTTCTGAAGGCCAGGAGGAAAGCTGAGGGAGTCTGCCCAATCCACTTTCCATCAAGGTGCCCCACACCCTGGACCTTTCTGAGCTTTCCCTCTTCCTGCCCAATGAGCTCCAACTCATCTTCTGTCATCTCCTTCACTCCTTCACATTCAGAAAAAACACATGAAGAAACTGGTCTGGAGAACCTGCAATCACACCTGCTCCTGTGAGTGTCCAGAGGGAGGCTGCACACTCAGGACAGGAGGACAGACTCAGAGGTGTATTTAAAGTAAGGGAAACATGACAGGGGACTTAGCTGCTCGTGGCTCAGACTCCAAGTTCCACACTGTGGAGAGGGTGTGTCAGATGACCAGGGCTGTGGGGAAAATCAGCTCAGCCTTGTTGGCAAAAAACATAAATAAATAAAACAGAGACTCACTCTTCTCCAGTTTGGGAGGAGAAATTCTAATATTAATATCCCTGTTCAGTGCACCCAGAACCCTCTCCCCAAGGACACCTCACAGAGTAAGACACAGGAGGAAGTCACTGGAGATAAAATCACCCTGACACATGGTCAGAGTGGATCAGTCCTCTTCTCATACAGGGTATCTCCTAAATGCCAGACTTGTGGCAGCTGCTGTCCATGGTTCTGGACCAGCAAGAGAAGAGGGAGAAGAATGCTCTACCATCAGTGGGAAAGAACTGGCAGAATCCTCCTCCCCATCCAATCTGTCCAGTAGCCTCCAGGGGTTCCTCTCTTGGGGAGAGTTTGGAAGACTCTGAGTGTCACACACATGGAGATGACCAGGACAGGATGCCCACCAGTTTACAGACCCAGCTCCTGGAATCTCACACTCACTGCCTCAGGTGGACAAGTCCCATCTCCTCTGGCCTTGGGCAGGCCTACTGGGTCTCCAGCTAAAACACAGATTTTGTTTCCACAAGCTTCTTTTGACACTTTTACTCTTATTTCTTTCACAAGGGCAGGAAAATTTGACATCTAACAATGTCCCTGAAGTTGCTGTATTTCTCCAGGTGACAACAGACACCAGAAATTCTTGAACTACCTCATCTCCACGCACTGAGTAGAAGAATTTCAAAATAAATACCTCTGATATGGACCTGTATCCTTCACTCCTTAACTGGGAGGGAGCCAGCAGGAATGTCACACCACTCCCAGGGGCTGATCTGCAGGCTACCTCCGTATACTGGGGACTGTGCTCACTTAGCAGGAGAGGCCCTGGGCACAGGAGCCCAACAGCCAGGATTCCATTAGGGTGCATCCTACTCACACCACAGTACCCTGGGCTCTTCCTCTGCTGTATTTCACCAAAATGTAGCAGACACTTGATGTCCCTGGGCTCACAAGGCAGGCCCCACCCTCCCTCACCCTCTCCACCCCAGCACCAACCAGGACATTTGCATGCTGCCCCCTGGGGAGGACCTGCCTGCAAGGCTGACATAAAAGCTCAGCTCTAACCAGGCCTTCACTCACCAGGACTCCTCAGCTCACCTTCTCAAAATGAGGCTCCCTGCTCAGCTCCTGGGGCTGCTGATGCTCTGGACCCCGGTTGAGGACAGAGGGGATGAGGAAGGAGAAGGGGAAGGGAGGTGAGCCCTGTGCCCCCATTCTGCCCATGTGACCTCTGTCCACGTGAGATATGGGAAGGTCTGTCCTCCAGGATGAGGTAGTTGAAGTTGATTAATGTGAGAGAGAAGATTTCAGAAGGAGCCAGTGACTAGCCTCTGATGGAGGCTTAGATGAAGATTGTCACACAGAAAAAGGAGGATGCACTAAATGAATTCCAGAGATGTGACTCTAACTAAAATATATGGGTCCTGCTTAAAAATTAAAACATTTGTTCTATAAATCAAAATCAAAATTAATTATTTGGAAAGAAATAAAAGAAAAAACAATATGTCTCATAATAATTGTACATAACCTTACATTTTTTTGTCATTATTTCAGGATCCAGTGCAGATATTTTGATGACCCAGTTTCCCCTCTTGCTGCCTATCACACAAGGAGAGTCAGCCTCCATCTCCTGCAGGTCCAGTCAGAGCCTCCTTCACAGTATGGAAACACCTATTTTCACTGGGCTGTACACAAGCCAGTCCAGTCTCCATGGGGTCTAATATATCTGGTTTCCAACCAATTCACTGGGGTCCTGGACAGGTTCAGTGGCTGTGGGTCAGGGACAGACTTTACACTGAAAATCAGCAGGGTGGAGCCTGAGGATGCTGAAGTCTATTACTGCTGAAAAGGTACACAAAATTCTCCCACAGTTGTGCAGTCCAAATAAAAATCTCCTGCTTGGGTGGCCCAGCTGCCGCATGTGCTGCTGGTCTGAACACTGCTCAGCAGATGCTCTGAGTGTGTGAGAGGAAGATTCTGGGGACTCAGGGAACAGGGTGAAGCTGAGGGCTGTGGACCACGCCTGCCTCAGCCACAGCTCAGACCAAACCCATTCATGGTCCTGTCAGCTGCAGCAGCCTGGCCTGGCACATGGAGGACAGGAGCAGAGGGTTCCAGGCACCTCTGATGAACAGACAGGATGAGCATGAACATTGTCCATTGAGCAGGATCTATGTCCTGGGAAAGAATCTGGCACAGGGGGGCAATTGAGTAGGGAACATCTAGAGGTTCCCTGGTGCTTGCAAAATCTGTTCTTTGTCAAATTGGGATATAGCCTCATCACATACTCAAAAAGGAGTTTTCCTGCAAGAATTAATGAAGATGTTTTATTAAAGTGGCAATCAATCTTCCATTTGTAATTTTCCAAGATCCACCTGGAATACTGTGATGATACAGACGACAGTCACCCTGCCTGTCACCCTCGACTGCCTGCCTCCATCTTGGGAAGGATCTGTGTTGGAAAAGGCTCTCATAAGTCACCTAGATGGTGCAAGGTTTTGCCTGAGATGAGGAAGTGAGTTTCACGCAGACCCTGGGTCTCTACTGCCTCTGTGGTTCCTAAACACCCTGGCAAGCTGCCCTTCAGGTCAAATCACATGTTCCTATGAGGTCAGCAGTGCACAGGTGAGCTTCCAAAATGGGATTCTACCCACTCAGATGCCTGAGCATGACTTCAGGGAGATGGTCACTCAGGAGAGTCTTTATGGTCAAGATGAAGATGCTGTTGACCACAAGGCCAATCTTCCATGGGAAGGTCAGCAGAAGATGCAGTGAAGTCCCTGGTCCATACCACAGGCCCACAGAGACCAGAAGCAGGCAGCATACTGGGACAGTCCCATGAGAATAGGGGAGGTTTTCTCTGCTTTCAGACCCAGCCTCTTCTCCATTCCCTGAGCATAGCTCATGTCCATGGACAATCCCAGCCCTGAGTCAAAGGCTCAGCTCCTATCCCATCTGTTAAGGAGGCTCCATAAAAATGCCCAGATCAGCTGGGCTTTTCCCTATGCTCCACCACTGGTCTTCATCTGAAACCCACATTTGAAATATTCTCTCAGGAAAGGTGAGGTAACCATCCCTGCAAGATTATAAAACCATGTGTAATGAACAAGTTACCAGAGGAAAAATAATAAGAAAGTGATTAATGCAAACAAAGTCAAGAAAGCAGAGAAATGGACCACAAAACAGGTGGGAAAATAGAAACAATAAATGAAATTAAGCACCAGGAATCTCCTTCAATACTGAGAATAGATGAACCTGGATGGACTTGAAGATGCTGGTAAGGGGAACTGAACACTCACTGGACCCCATCAGGGAGGTGAGGCCCCAGGACCAGACACTGCCCAAGTCTAGGGAGTCAGAGGGCAGATGGCAGAGGGCAGATGCAGGGAACACCCTCACCAGAGCAGACAACCACAGGCAGGAGTCTCTAAGAGACAGGGACAGGGCAGGAAAACCTGAACTCTAATTGCAAGTGACTGCAGGCTGAACCTGGAAACTAGAACAGTTACAAACCTCAGGTCACTGCATCTTTCAGCACCTCAGCCACACCCCTCCTCATGCATTTTCTCCCTGAGCTTCAAGACTCACTCCCTCCGGCCACTCCCCCTCCCCTAGGCCCCTTCTCAATCACCTTCCTGGTTCCTCCTTCTCCACACTGTCCCAGAACTCAGGACCTGGGCCCCTACAAATCCATCAGCAAATAGGGAAGCAAATCACTTGGACAGTGGGTACTGAGCAATGAGTGAACCCAGAGACCAGGACACTGACAATCCTGCCTGCTGACCACTCTGGGAGGAGACTTGCTCCAGGGGAAGCCAGAGGACACCTTGTGAGGACCCCCAGGCAGCCCAGGGCAGGGCACAGTGAGAATCCCAATCCTGTCCAATGGCAGCAACCACTTGCCCACCCAAGGGAGGCCCCTGGAGATCCAGCAGAGAAGTCTCTTCATGCTGCACCTGTGGCTCATGTCCCACACACCTGAAGACACACCTTGATCCAGACCACCCAAGAAGTCACTCCTGATTCCTCACTCACAGAAAAGTGGGGACAGTCAAAGGGTTTTACACAGAAATATACAGAGCATGCAGAGTAATAGTAAGAAGTTCAACAAAAGATTGACAAAACTACAATTTCTTTTGACTGCAGAGAGCAACAGTGCTTATTTGTGTTTACCTAACACTGAAGTACCCCTCATAATATTAGCACCACACAAAGAGGTTAGCTTATGTAAGATTTTCTGTCCAAATACAGAGCTGTTCAATTTTATCTTTTGACGCCCTCCAGCAGAGTTAATTTGGCACAGGAGACAAGCGAATAGCTAAGCTTCTGAATTCAGAATGGTTTTTTGTAGATTCAGGAAACCCGGGAACTCTGGCGCTGGAGGAGAGTCAGTTTTTATCCCATCCAGGGGGCGAAGGGTAGGGCTGACGCCAATTGTGCGAAGATTAGGCACGGAGCTAGATGTCCCAGCAGGCACAATTAGGAGAACTTGGGAACACCTATGCACACATTGTGTGCGTGGACTTAATTGAATAAGGCCAATGACAAATCACCTGGGTGTGCTTATGTTAATCAACCTCCTCACTGCCAATGTGACCAAAACAACTTCTGGCTAACTGCCAGGTGCCATCTTGGCGTAGTCCGTATGGCATAGCCCCCAATCATCTCCCCCTTCCTTATATGAAATGAAAAGAAAGCTGGCAGGGATCGTGCCTGTCTTAGGTCATCCACGGCAGAGCAACATCCTTACCCATCATTGGACAATGAGGCTCTAGCCCTCATTTCCTGTCTTAGGTTGCTATGAGCTCCCCATGAATCTTACCCCTTTGACTACCGATCCAGCATACTAAGCCATATCCTGGAGATTGTCCCGCTTCAAGGGCAGCCATGGCCTATTTTATGATCACATTATATGTCTGTTGACTGGCTTTGAGGCGTTTGTAAATGTAGAACAGAATCAACACAAGCATACCCATGCTTGTTAGTGTGGGACTTAAGAGTCCCCCAAATGTGGTGCCAAATTGTATTAGCTTATCTAATGCTCCAGTGATAAGCCCTCTCGGTTTGACTTCCACCTTAGTGGCACTCATGGCAAGGGTCTGCCTTTGAAGCCCTGTCACCAGCTCCTCGAATCCATCCGTCCATTGTTGTGGGATCTGGGAAAGTAACTGTCTAGAGAAATTCTCATTAAAAGTCACAAAAGGAAAGAGAGAGCTAGGCACACCGAGTATATGAAAAAGTAATTGCTTCACTCTCTATATATTTCAGTATTAACTCCATTAACCCTTCGATTAGTGCACTCTCCCCTACCCAGAGACGCTCCCTTTACAAAAGCCTGGGGGCTTACATCCGTACATGCCTTGGGCCTGCATAAGGACCAAATGGATATTATTAATAGCTTTGGGCATGTAACCAGTGACATTTGTATTGGAGTTGTTTTCTTTATTTAAGGTAATATCTGCCAAAGTACGATCGATCAACTGTACATAAGGTGTGCCACTGCCAAAGGCGAGGCATAATGCATTCTCTAGTGATAAATTCAGGGCAAACTTGGAGTCCAATGGGGGTGTGTACCTAAGGGTAACTTGCCCAGTAGATTCATTAGTGGAAAAGAACTGAGGAAATACTGCACCACCTTGAGAGACTGGAACCAGTCAAGGCAATACCCTGACTATTGTCCAGAACTGTTCACCCTGGACGAAACTCACCACCATCAGCATCAGCAGCAGGATACCCAGAGGGCTCGGCTGCATCCTGAGGAACCTTCTCAACTGCTTGGACTTGCCTTTCTGGAATCCAAATTGGCATTTTCTCTTCCTGTGGAAATACACACACATGCCCTCTTCCCCAAATCAAGACCGGGGAAGGTTCTTTCCATTCTCCTGTTACAACATCTTTCCATAAAGCTTGTAGCTTTATGTCAGTGTCAACTGCAGCATGTCGATCTGCTGCTGATTTTCCTGATCCATCCAGATTCAAAAAATTTAAGGTAAAAAGGGCTATAGATAATCTGTTCTTAGGTGGATATGACTTCCCTATTCCCCCTTTTTGTTTTATTAATAAGGCCTTAATGGTTAGATGAGCTCTTTCTATAATTCCTTGTCCCTGGGGGTTATAAGGAATACCTGTGACATGATATATACCAAATGTAGAACAAAACTCTTTAAAGGTTAAGGATGTATAGCCTGGACCATTGTCTGTTTTTATTGTTTTTGGAATGCCCAGAATAGAAAAGGTATATAAGCAGTGATTTATAATATCTTTTGTTTTTTCACCTGACTGTAAGGAGGACATAATAAATCCTGAATAAGTTATCTTATGGACACATGCATGTATCTAATCTTTCCAAATTCTGGGATATGAGTAACATCCATTTGCCATATATGGTTGGCTTGTAATCCTCTAGGGTTAACACCATTTTGAGGTACTGGGAGATAAGTGACACAATGTTGACAATTTTTGACAATAGTTCTAGCTTGTTCCTTAGTTAATCTAAAACGTTTTTGAAGAGTGTTAGCATTAACATGGAAGTTTTTATGAAAATTTTCTGCTTCTAAGAATGTGGAAAAAATATGTACGTCTCTAGTAGCTAAGTCTGCTAAAGCGTTACCCATACTGAGAGGTCCTGGTAACCCCGTATGAACCATAATATGTCCAACAAAAAATGGTTCCTTACGGTCCCAAATTAACTTTTGAATTGTAGATAATGAGGAATGAATGGTAGATGCCGAGGATATTTTTGGTACAATTTCTATAATATTTAGAGCATTGACTATATATTTGCTGTCAGAGAACAGATTAAATGGCTGATTTGGGAACATTTGGAAAATTTGACAAATGGCTAGAAGCTCTATCTTCTGGACTGTGAAGGATAAAGAAAAGTAAATGTCTGTGTTGGCGTGACTATAGCAGCTGTTCCATTACTGGACCAATGAGAAAAGCAAGTTATAACATTTGTTATGGGATTTTTTCTAGTGACCTTAGGAAATATGAATGGGTGTCTGACTAACATTTGGGTCATCGGGTCCCTGGGGTAGTGGTTATTAAAATTTGGATTATAATTACATATAATGGTAGCCCATACTTCTGATTCTTGTGCAAGCTCAATTATAGTTTCTGGTTTATAAGGAGTGATAATGTTTTTTGAAACAATGCCAAAAATTCCTATAGCATTAGTTATCTCCTTTTTTATTAACTTTCCCACTAATTCTGGATAACTCGTTAGAGTTATCTTTTGGCTATAGTGAAGATGGACCCAATAAGTAGGTCCTTGTTGCCAGAACACTCCTGTAGGACTTCCTATGGTGGCTATGATTATCAGTAAAATAGGCTTAGTTATATCTACCCGATCTAAATGTGCCTTAATAATGGCATCTTCTACCTTACACAATGCTTTTCTAGCTTCTGTGGTAATTTCCTGGGGCGAGGTGGGATCACCACTTCCCTTGAGAGTATCAAATAATGGTCCAAGGTCTTCAGTTGTTAATTTTAAATATGGTCTTACCCAGTTTATATCTCCCAAAAGTTTCTGGAAATCGTTTAATGTTTTTAATCTATCCATCCTAAAGGTAACATTTTGAGGTCGTATTAAGGTTTTGTCAATAATGGCACCAAGGTAGGTAATGGGGCAAGAATTCTGTAATGTATCCTCTGCTATCTCTAATCCAAATTGAAGATTTTTGACCAGCCCATCATATACTCTGAAAAGTTTGTCTTGATCAGGATGAGCTAATAAGACATCATCCATATAATGATAGATCTTTAGGTCTTTATCAGATTTTCTAATAGGCTGTAAAGCTTTGTCTACATAGATCTGACACATAGTGGGGCTACTGGCCATGCCTTGTGGCAATACTGTCCATTCATATCTTTGATCAGGTCCTTCGTGGTTAGTAGCTGGTACGGTAAAAGCAAATCTGCAGGTATCCTCCTTATGAAGTGGTATAGAAAAGAAGCAATCTTTTATGTCTAAAACTATAATTCTCCAATCCTTCGGAATAGCAGACAATTGAGGGAAGCCAGATTGAGCTGTTCCCATTATTACCATTTGACTATTAATTGCTCTAAGATCTTGGATGAGCCGCCACTTTCCTGATTTCTATTTAATTATAAAGATAGGTGTATTGAAAGGAGACATAGAAAGTTGTAGATGGCCTAAGGCCAGTTGTTGTCTTACTAACTCCCTGGCTGCTTGTAACTTTTGAGCATTGAGGGGTCACTGAGGTATCCAAACAGACTTTTGTGATTTCCATGTAATTTTTATTGGCTCAGTGGCCCCCTCTGAAAACCCAGTCCCTCTTTATTACTTCTTCTCATAACTTGGATGGGTCCAGTTATTCCCTGTGAATGTGCTCCCAGTCCCCTTCCAGGTATGAATCCCTGGTTTACCAAGATATTACAAGCTATCGGGTTAATATGCATATATTCATTAGTCAATTTGATCTGTAATTGTCTTAATATGTCTCTCCCCCATAAATTAACGGGTAAATCTCTCAAGACATAGGGTTGGAAAGTACCATATTTCCTTCTGTATCTCTCCATTTCAACAACTGTGAACTCCGGGGTGGGTTTGAGGCAACCCCCGAACCTCGTAAGGTCTGGTCAGCCTTTTGAAGAGGCCAATCTCTTGGCCATTGGGTCAATGTTATGATACTAAGATCAGCTCCAGTGTCTAATAATCCATTAAATTCCTTGTCATTTATTCTTATAGTATACATGGGCAAGTGTTGAGATCTAAGGCAAGCAATGGTCTTAGGTTCCCCCGTGGATCCAAACCCTGATTTATTTCTTTTATTCTTTTTTGCTAAATATTTGTTATGTTCACTGGATATCACCAGTATTTGTGCTATTTTATCCCCCTGATTTATAACAGAAATATCTTTTGGGGAACTTACCATTATTTTTATCTCTCCCTCATAATCTGGATCAATTACTCCTGGTGTTATATGGAGTCCTCCTAGGGCAGGAGAACTGCGCCCTAATAGTAAACCTACTGTCCCCAATTTAAGAGGTCCACAGACACCCGTAGGTATTAATTGAACCCCCATTTCTGGAGTTAATATTCTGTGGCAGCACAGAGATTCAATCCTGCGCTTCCTGTTGTATGTCTGATGAGGGAATTAATGGATAATGGGTTCAAGGGATCATTCTGATGGGATCTGCCACTGGCTGTCCTTCCTTCAGGGTTCCAAATAATTGTGGGGCCCGAGCCCGAGGGCCCCTCATCTCGTTTTTTGGGAGTGATTCTCCTTAAATATCAATTACAAAGTTACATTCACTTGCCCAATGTTTTCCTCTTTTACATTTTGGACATATTCCGGGTATTTTTTTTTTTTTTTTGTATGTACAATGCCTTGGGTTTGGACGCTACCTTTTAAAATGTACTGGCTGTCCACATGAAAAAAAGCTTTTGGGTTTGGCCCTCATAGCTTGAGCTACTCCTTGAGTGACAGCAGCTGCTAGCACTTGACCCTGTATAGCTGACTCATTAATATCTCTGCATATTTTTAAATAGGTATTGAGATCCTTATTTTTCCATGGCCTCATTGCTTCCCTACACCATTTATTAGCTTATTCATATGCTAACTGTTTTATTAACGGCATTGCTTGTTCTGAATCCCCAAACACTCTGACTGCTGTTTGTAACAGACGGTCTACAAACTCTGCATATGGTTCATGTGAGCCCTGTATAACCTTGGATAATTGCCCTTGCAAGTCCCCATGACCTTGTAACGTTTTCCACGCTCTAACAGTGGCAGCAGCTATCTGAAGATAGACCGCTGGATCATATGTAATCTGCTGCTGTTGTTCAGCATATGGTCCTTGACCCAGCAACATATCCAGGATTTCAGTTGATGAAAACCTGCAGCTGCATTTCTACGAGCCATCTCTGCACAGAGTTCCTGATTGGTTACTTTCCACATTAAATATTGTCCACCATGCAAAACTGCTGGACACATACTCGCCCAATCACTAGGAGTCAGATTAAGTGTTGTGATGGATTCCACCATACTCACGGTAAACGGAGCCTGGGGCCCATAAGTAGCGACTGCCTCTTTAAGACTTTTTACTGTTTTAAATTCTAGGGCCTGATGAAATCGCTGCCCCTGACCATCCGCCAAGACTGGGCAGGACAGTCTTAATGGGCCTTCCACAGTGTCCCAGTGATCCCTGGTATCACTTGGGACTCCACCACAACAAGGCCAACAAGAGTGCCCACAAAATGTCGGGTCCTCCCACCTTTTATCATAAGGGGGAGCTGAGGGGGTAGTTATCTCATGGTCTTTTCTGCCTTCTAGCAGCTCTGCAACATTAACTCACCTATCTTCTAGTTCCTCCCCAGTATCTCCTTCCTCCTCAATCTCTTCTAGCACTTCTTCTCCTTCCTGTAATACATTCCCCATGCCTCCTTTTTGAATTATCCATTCAGACTGATTTTGTGATATTTCCGAACCCATCCTTTACTAATAAATAAATTTGATACAGGACAAACAAAGACCACACTAACAATAGTACAAACACACAAACAACACTAAATACACACACTCTGGAGCTCCTTTATATTTCATCACGTGGCCAGCTATCCTGAGTGCTTAACTGCCTTAAAAGACAGGGCCTCAGCTTACCTGAGTACCTAACTGCCCTAGGGACAGGGGTTAACTGCCCTAGAGACAGGGCCTCAGCTTATCTGAGTACCTAACTGCCCCAGGGACAGGGGTTAACTGCCCCAGAGACAGGGTCTCAGCTTACCTGAGTCCCTAACTTCCCCAGGGACAGGGGTTAACTGCCCTAGAGATAGGGTCTCAGCTTACCTCGCTACTTAGAGCAAGACTCTTGAATTTGACAAACACAAAAGCAACACAAAATACACGCACTTTTGCACTTCACTACCTGGCCAGCTATCTTGAAAATCTAGCTGCCTTAGAGAAAGGGGCTGCAGCTTACTTTACTACTCACCATTTAAGTTAGACAAACTCAGAATTCCCCTTTCAGGCTGCCACTTGACGCCTTCCTGCAGAGTCAATTTGGCGTGGGAGACAAGCGAATAGCGAAGCTTCTGAATTCGGAATGGTTTATTGTAGATTCAGGAAACCCGGGAACTCTGGCGCTCGAGGAGAGTCAGTTTTTATCCCATCCAGGGGGCGAAGTGTAGGGCTAACACCAATTGTGCAAAGATTAGGTGCGGAGCTAGATGTCCGAGCAGGCACAATTAGGAGCACTTGGGAACACCTACGCATGCATTGTGTGCGTGGACTTAATTGAATATGGCCAATGACAAATCACCTGGGTGTGCTTATGTTAATCAACCTCCTCACTGCCAATGTGACCAAAACAACTTCTGGCTAACTGCCAGGTGCCATCTTGGCGTAGTCCATATGGCATAGCACCCAACAATCCTTTCTACTCTTTGACTTGGTGAACACTAAATTTTTTTCTTTTCTTTTTAAGAAAAGGTTTTTCTGTACCAGGATTAAAAAAAAAAAAAAAAGCATTCAATAAGTCACTCCCTTTCCAGAACGCTTTCCCAAAGCACAGTGACAGGCCATGTGCTCCACCTGGTGCAAACACAAGGGGACAGAGCCTTTTCAGTCTCTGTGGAGTAAAAATGGCTGAAACGGTCCCAGACATTATGATGAATATGGACCTTCAGGATGACTATAAATGAAGGTCCCATATAGAACCAACCGAGAAGGTCACACTACAATATGTTATAAAGAAAGGATTAAAACAAAGATAGAGACACTTTTGAAAGGAAGAGAAAAAAAAGGAGCCCCTTGACATTCAAGGCAACTTCCATAGTACTATCAGAGATGTCTGTGAAGAACTATGCATTAAGGAGGAACGAGAATAATACATGCAATGCTAGGGAAAAATCTTAGCCAGGAATAACCAATGACCCCACTGTTCCCCATTCAATTTCTAAGCTGACTTTAAAGCTTTATTGAAATTTTGCTAGTTTTTGAGTGTCATAAAAACTGAATCACAGACATATTCTCCTGTGCCCATTTGCTCTTGCTTACTCCTGCAGGGTTCTTGAAGGCATTGAAGGTTTTCACTGGTCTGTAGGGTTATCTTATGTGCACATTCCATGTTTGATGGATCCATTTTACTCTTCATTGGCACTTACTTACTTCAGTTTGCAGTTTTCACAAATAATGCTTTGAGGTCACTGCACATGGGGACGTGTGCACATCTGTGTGCTCTGAGAGGAAATCCTGGATCATAGGATACATGCATGGTCAGGGAGTCCTCCAACTCAGTTTCCATTCACATTCCCAAACACAGGGGAGTGATCTGGATCATTCCCCATGCTGCGCTCGATGATCTTCATGGTTTACTTTTGAGGTGTTTACTCTGAAGATTTCTGATAGTTTGTTGAAAATTTCACTCTGATAATTATTGATACTGAGCACACTTCACATTCTACATGCACATTTGCATGTGTGGCTGACAGAGAAACATTCATATGAAGAAGGCTTCTCCAAAGTTTTGCAGTGTTGCCTTTGTCACAAACACTGACCCTCTATGCATGGGTCTCAGAACACCTCATTAGTTCCACTGGGCAGCTTGGCTGGGCTCACCAGCACCAGGGTCCTGCACCCATCGTGTAAGAACTTTTCATGGTGCTTCTTCTGATTGGCCTCCTGTGCTTCCTGTCAATCATAGGCTGGAGGAGCAGTACTGCACTGAGCAGGGCATGCACACCTTCAGGGACATCCACTATGTGGGTCTGATCTGATGGGTGAGTGCTGGGGCTGACAAGGACATAGGAACAGGGTGCAGAGGATCTTCTCCAAGTCCAGTACAAACTCCCAGTGACCCTGAGAGCCTGGTGCTCCTGAGAAGTGCACTCAGCAGGTGGAGGCAGCAGGAGGATCAGCTGGGGCTGCCCAGCCTCACACTTTGCTTCCCTGAGAGGTTTGTGTCATGGCCTGTATCACTGTGGGAGGATTGTAACCATGTTGACAGTAGTAAGTGGCCAAATCTTCAGGCTCCAGACTGCTGATGGTGAGAGTGAAATATGTCCAATATCCACTTTCACTAAACCTTGTGGGGACCCCAGATTCCAAGCTGTTTGCACCATAGATCAGGGGCTTAGGAGCTTGCCCTGGCTTCTGTTGGTATCGGCTTAAGTAACTGCTAATGCTCTGACTGGTCCTGCAGTTGATGGAGACTCTTTCTCCTTGAGATGTAGACAGGGAGGATGGAGAATGGGTCATCAAGATGTCACATCTGGCACCTGAAATTGGACACATGAAAAGAAATATGTGCACAAATAATGATTTATAGGATGATGTCCCTGAAGAGCAGGCGGCACTGATCATATTGATCTCAGAAAATCCTCAGATTCTCCCTCCTTACCTGGGAGGCAGAGCAGGAGGAGCCCCAGGAGCTGAGCAGGGGCCCTCATGTCCATGCTGTGTCCTGACTGGGACTGACTCCTGCACAGGGTGTGAGAAGCCTATTAAGAAGTCCTCAGGGCAGTGGGCTGTGCTCTGGGCACATGCAAATCAGCAGGACTGAGCAGTGTGGGCACAGCTGCAGGGTGGCTCCTCTCAGTCACTCAGCCCTGGTCAAGTGTCACCAGGTGACCCAGTAAAGACCAGAACACCACAGATTTCACTGGAGGGAACGTGCTTCCTCAGGGGCCACAGCACAGAACCATCCCTCTTTCCTGGGAATGGAGGGACCCATTGCTCTCATCATGGTTCAGGACCCACTTCTCCTGCTCACTCTCCAGTCAAGACCAGGTCATTAGCTCTTTCAGATACCACCACCTACTGTACATTTTACTGACCTCTTCCTTTGGGTTCCTGTGCACAATACTTATTCCAGAGAGGCTTCCTCCATGCATGACTGCTAAGACTTGGCATGATAAGTGATCCGTATTTCCACCAGAAATTCAAAGAGTTGTAAAGGAAACAACAGAATAGGAGGAAACACATCAATGCAGGGGCGATGATTGAAGAGGGAAGGACGATGGCCGGTTGCTCGTGCTGTCCTGCCATCCCAGCTGACCTCTCAGCCTCCTACACTCTGAATGCTCTGCCCTGTCCTCTGATCTAGACTGGCCAATGTCAAGGTTGGCCCTTCCACCCCTGAAGCTCATCTCCCTCTCTCTCTGTGCTGCTTTACACATCAGGACCTCATGTTCCTGAGATCTTCCCATTGTTGCTGTGCCCCTCCCCCAACTTTACCTAAGCTTTGCTTCAGGAGCTAAAGGTCTTCCTGGACCACCTGCTCATCTGTCCTGAGTCTACCCTGGTTCCTAAATCTGCTATTGTCCTGTCACCAAATCTCATTCAGCTCCTAAGAGACCTCAGTTCCCAGAGGCTGGTGCAGGGCTGGGGACACATGGTAGGTCAGGTGGAAGCCATGTGGGAGGCTGGGGCTGGACAACCACTACTGCACTAAGGCAAAGCACCAGGATGGTGGAGGGCACACTGGACAGGGTGAGGAGGGTGTCCTCACATGTGGGTGGTGACCTGGGGACCCGTGTGCAGGTCAAATGTACAAGAGAATGAGGAGGGTACAAAGAACTGTGGCCCTGTGTGCAGGTGGGGACGTCAGGCAGCCTCAGGAGGGATTCTGATGTAGTTTCAATATGAGGTGTCCCCAGAGACTGAGGGGTTGAGTGCCTCAATAGGGGATCAATCATTTGATGGACTCATCTCAGTGCTTTCTTGGAAGGTACAACCTAGTTGGAGGAAGAAGTCACTGGGACTGTGCCCTGGAGGCTGTGTCCTCCCCTGAGCCCTTCTGCTTTACTGCCTGGATGCCTTGAGCTGAGCTGCCTTCCTCCACCAAGCCCTTCCTCCATGATGCTTCTGCCTGGCAGACACCTGGCCATGGATGGAAACCAAGAGCCAGGATGGCTCTTTTCTGCTCTAAATTGTTTTTTCTCGGGTATTTGTCTCAGTGACAGGTGTCCAGAGTTGGCTGTGTCCTGGCAAGTGTTATCAGAGCAGATCAGTGAACATTCACAAGTGGGTTGAGATTGTCTGATGGGAGTGGAGGCCAATGACAAGAGGAGGCTGCTTTCATTCAGTGGGAGGTTGACACCAGAGATATCAGAGCCATGATCTTTACTGTAGGAGGAAGGGATCACAACCCTGAAAGGGACATCACTAGAATAAACAGGATTTTGACTAGAAGTGGAAATATCACAATAATCTCAGAGTTGTATATAGGGATAGATAGGAATGTGTATTCAGATAAAGAGATGATAAATGGCAATGGTAAGTAGGTGGATTTACTGAAACACTGATTCATTCATAGATAGATCCTTCTTAACCTGCATGGTCCCAGTAAGCACTTAGTGCCAAGGTTTATTTCCACTACAGGAATCTTGTCTACACCTTGAATCAGAAACTAAGTAGGGCCCAAATGTAATGATACTGTGTCAACTGTAGTGGGAAACCACCTGCACTGATATCCACTGGCCAAATCTGGGTCATCTTGAGAATCAATATTTATAATGATGACAAACTGACACACAAAGAGAAGATGATCCATGAGTCCATACTGATACTGACACTTTGCTGAGGAATGAGATGTCCATAAAGGACTGAGGAACATTTCAATAACTTTCTAGTTAACTTTGAAAACAAATATCATGTACAACCATAGACATGAAATGATGTACCCCATTTGTGTACAATGAATCAAAATATAGTCTGTAAAAAATTAAAATATTAATAATTTTTAAAAAGAAAATTCTAAGCCCCAAGTATTGCCATTATAAATAGCTCTAATATGTTTTTTTTTCAATTACTGATACTGACACTTTGCTGAGGAATGGGATGACCATAGAGGATTGAGGACATTTCAATAATTTCCTGTTAACTTTAAAAACAAATTTGGAGTTTGATCATACCCAGGACCTTGTCCATGCTAGGTAACTGCTCTACCACATAGCCACACCACCAGCACCATTCTGATTTCAAATGACCAAAGAGTAACTACACAGGAGAGAAGTCTGTTAATATTCCTTTAAACCAAGAATCCATATGAGCATCAGAAGTAATGAGAGAGATTGAAATCAAGCACCACCCAACAGGAAGCTGTATGAGTAGAGCACATTTCTAGAGATTCCTGCTGGAGATGCTATGGCTAAATTCTACCGTGAGGGAAGACAAACATCTTAACTGAGGCACATCTACAAAACAGCCAGGGTGTACTCTCCAAAGTGGTGAGATCATGAAGTTTAGGAAAAGGTGGATAGACTGTTCCAACCTGAAGGAGACCAAAAACCATGGTGGGTAAAGGGGGCCCATGATACACGACGTGATGGATTAATTATAACAGACAGAATCAGGCAATTCCAATAATCTGAAATGAATCTGAAGATCTCGTGGAGTGATGCACTAATGCTGATGTTTATTTCACAGTTGGTTCAGGGTTTTAAAGGAAGAAGTTTCCAGAGGGTGGGCTCTCAGGTCACCTGCTCTCAGATAACCCAGGGCCACAGAGTGCTGTGTGCTCTACAACAACCTTTCTCTAAGTGGGAAATTTCCACTTAACACACAAGCACTCCTCAAGAGCCTGCTGAACTTATTCCTGAGCATTTACTGCCATTCTTGTCACCATACTGCCCAGGCCTTCCTGCACATGGACTGGGCAACACCAGGCCTCCATGAGGTGTTCAGGATGCTCCATCAACATCCAAAGACACAGTTCCCTGCATTTCCCAGGGCACCAACTGGATGGTCTGGTTCTTAGCTTGGGAACCTCCACACTCTGCCTCCTTCCTGTCATTTGACATCATTTCCCACAGTTCATCAGCATGAAGCTCTGACTGGTGACTCTACGTCTCATGCTGTGAAAATATAAAAATTTAAATAAAAATAAACTTCTTCCTCCAAACAAAGAAGATGGCCCGGGAATTAAAGTCTGGGTCAGAATAAGCCTAAGAGGCTGCAGCAGACAAGGCCCCTGAGTGTCAGTTTGCTCCAAGGTCAGATGAAGAGCAAGAGGCTGTGACCTGGGAAACTGCCCTGGGTTGTGATAGGGGAGGGAGGAGGGTCCTGGGAACAGACAAGGCAGCTCTGCTCTCAGTGCAGCCAGTCCAGGGCCCTGAGCTCAGCAGGCAGCACACGGCTCAGGTAGCACCACAGAGATGACAGCCAGGCTGTGCACAGAGGTACCACCACACCTGAGAGGGCACTGGGGACTCTTGGGTAACAGGGGCCCACAATATGTGAATGTTAGCCTGGCTGCTCCTCAACTGGCAGCTGATTTTAAAACTGACATTTTCAATACACACACACACACACACACACACACACACACACACACACAGTCTTGGTTCCCCTCCTGTAGAGAACCCTGACTAACAAACACAGAAGGTAGTGATGACACATAGTGGGACCAAATGGTATTCTATACTTTTGTAATTAAAATAAATCAATACGTTATTCATAACTACAAAGAATAATTAAAGAATTCAATGAGAGATAAAGACATCTGAAATACAGATTGTCTTATCTACAAAATGGTCAATCCATTAGGTGACATTTTTCTTTCTTCATGTTATTTTTTTTTACTTTTATAAACCTATAATTCCTCTAAAACCTCTTGTCTGAGACACGAACCGAGCCTGCGAATATGTGGGGCTCTGAAACCATCTTGCTGTCTGTCAAGCTGTTTGCATTCAGTCCAGTCTCCAGGGGAAGCCTGTTAACAGAGCTCTGAGCAGGTGCCTTGGGCCCCAGCAGAACTCGAACAGCCCCAGAGAGTGTGGCAGCAAACGTTCAGGGGCAGTGAGGCCTGAGGACAAATGAACTGACGAGGAGGCAAGGAGTCCAGTAGGAAGGCCACGTGACCACACCAAGGAGAGACCAGAAACCAATGGAAAATCACAACTATCAATAAGATCCAAGTAAATATGCTAAGATAAAATATTATTACATCACAGGTTGTCTTTTTATGTTAAGGTATTAAAATTAGAATTTTTTAACATTGATTTATTACTTTCCATTTCTTTTCTTACTCTCAGATAAAATTTTATTTATTTATGATGGTTGTTTTTAGCTACACATGACAATAGAATTTACCTTGACATAATAATAAAAGCATGGAATATACTTTGTTCCATTTCGAACCCAAGAAGCCCCATCCCCCTCTCGCTGCCCTCCCCTCTTTCCACCCCTCTACTTACTCATTCTTCTGCCATTTACTTTACTTTCTTTACTTGGTGTCTGTGGATGTACTTGCTGCTGAGCTCCAATGTGCTGTGTTCCCACGTGTACATAGGAGAGCCAGGTCAGGCTCATTCCACTCTTTCCCTGACCCATCCCTCCTTCCTTCCCTCCATTTCCCTTCCTCTACTGCACTCATCTGTCCACCATTATTTTCTTTACACCCCCATCCCAACTGACCTTGGTTTGGCTTCCTCATATAAGAGAACACATTCAACCTTTGACATTTGGAGCCTGGCTTATTACAACTGCCATCTTTCAAATGGTCTGTGGTCAATGTAAAGCCATGTTACATGTGTAATGGGATCCGTGTGTCTCAGAGCATGCAAAGGCGGTGCCATTCCCTGGACACATCCATGCCACTAGTAGAATGAGGAGCAGTGCTCAGGTGCATGACCTGGCTCTCAGATTCTCTTTTAGGACATAAGTTCACATGTGAAGTCTCTCTGACATCTCAGTCACCCAAGCACATCCAAACCAGAGCTCTGACAATCCTCTGGTCACAAGCAGAACCTCAGAGTCGCCCAGCACTCCCATGAGTCCCTTGGACATCTCTCTGCAGGCCAGTCTTTCTAAATACCAGGACAAGGAACCTGGACTCCCTGTAATTAAGGCCCTATGTATCACTGCTCCTCCTAGTGGTGACAAGAGAAATAGCATCATCTCCCAGACCTGGTGAGCAGTTCTTCATTTATTCATCTCTAAATGTGATGCAGCTACACAAATAATAGCATCCTGAATGCTCTAGTCAGAAGACACTTGGAAGAAGGCCAGCAGAACCCTGAAGTTCCAGAGCTTCCAGTTCACTGTGAAGGAGAGACAATACACAAGCAGGTCACTTTCCACTCTAGCTGCTAGCCTGGCTGCTCTGAGACCCCTCCCCCTGGAGCACTGCTGTCCCTCAGGACAGGTGGGGCCATGGGCATCCTGGTCCACTAGTGTCTCCTGTCCAAGTTGGTGCTGTTTGGCACTGTGTTTCCTGTAAACATAGAGTCAAATATAGGCTTTTATATCCAGTTATCTGAATGACCTTAGGGTGGAAGGCAGTGGACTTTTAGTCTGTCATGTCCCTGCAGCTCTGCTGCTATACTCAAAGGTGAGGGGGACCAAGTTTCAACACAGCATCCTTTACTCTACTCACAATTTTCTTGTAGTGAAGAAGAGCTATGTCTGCTGCATTACCTCCTCAATTTATTTTAATTTAGTTTTTCTGGGTTAAAGGAGAGAAAGCAGCCTTCACCTGTTTGATCCTTTGGGTTTGCAGTGACCCCTCCTTGGAAATGCTACTTGTTCTTTCTGCAGTTCACAACTCAGAGCTCTGGCTGCAGATGGACGTGCTGACATGTGTCTCCTTTCAAAGCTCCCAGTACTGTTTTGATTCCACTTGGTATTGTGAATGCTGGCTTCACTCAGTGACAACATGCAAGACAGTGATAAGACTTTGAGAGAAACCTTCACCTACCCTGAGGTGGGCTGTCAGTGGATGGTCTTCATGTGATGTCAATCATATTCAGGGAATATCAGATTTCTGATGGAGAGCCAGGTACAACCATCACATATGGCAGCAGCAACCAATCCCAAATCTGTAATCACAGTGTTTTTTCTTCATGGATCTTGGAATCAATAAGAAAAAAATCAGGAGTCTTGGTAAGAGAGGCTGAAGATTAGATCACCGTCAGAGAAGGAATGAAAAGATTGGTGAGACTGCTATTGTGTTGAGGAGCTCAGGAATTTGTCATGACATAAGAAGGAGATGAGGGGTTTCAGGAGGTTGTTGGCCTCTGCTTGGACAGAGACTGTACCTGAGCCTCCAGTAGGAGTGCAGCATGTGGGGAAGAGACCTGGCCAGACTCACCATCCTGGTGGAGCTCGCTGGTGGACCTGGGATGGGAGCCTCTGCAGTCTCAGCATCCTCTCCCTTGTTCTGTGCTTTTCACATGTGAGCAGATTGTCGAGTGGGTGACAGAGTCATGAATGTAATAAATAGGAAACAGGAGAGTGAATGATCCTGGGACAGGTTCAGGTGCAGAAGAGAGGAGATAGAGAAGACAAGTCACCAGATTGTCCATGCATGAGACTGCAAAGATGGTGTGTGTCTAGGAGACTAAGGAGAGCAAGTCACCTGCACCCAAGGAACCTGGCCACAGAGAGCATCAGGGTGGGGTCATCAGGGAAGTGACATTGAGCACATTTGTTTCTGAGTAAGACCCAGGGTTCTGGCTAAGCAGTGTATAAGAAAGAAAAGTTCAAGAAGAGACAAGGAAGTGTCTGGTGCAGGATGAATTGGAATGCTATCAATGTGTCCTACAAAATTTCATGAGTTGGAAATTTAATCCCTGCACAGTATATGGAGTTGATCAGGTTTCCTCAGTTCAATGTCCCAGAAGCAATGACTAAGTTGGATTATGTAAGTCAGGAACCACAAGGCTTGCAAAATCTTATGTGACCTATGATGTCATATTAAGGAAGAATGCAAGCATGGTCCTATGTAACCTATGATGTCATATTAAGGAAAGGTGCGAGCATGGTCCTATGTAACCTATGATGTCATATTAAGGAACAGTGCAAGCATGGTCCTATGTAACCTATGATGTCATACTTGGTCACTGGTGGCCACGTTATAATCCCATATATAAACTTTGTCTACCCTTTCATGGCTGCACCATGAAAAAACAGACTCAGCAAAAGACAGTCCCTAAGCAACTTGGTAGGACCTTGTCTCTAAAGAAAATACAAATAGGGCTGAGTATGTGGCTCAGTGGTCAAATGACCCTGAGTTCAATCCCTGGTACCCAACACACATTAATGGGAAAGAATTAACACAGAATCCTCCCTTGTCCACTCTGCCCTGTGGTCTCAAGGGGTTCTTCTCTTGGGGAGTGTTTGCATGGTTCTGAGTGTCACACACATGGACTAGGACAGGATGTCCACCAGTTCATAGACCCACTTCCTGGGAATTTCACACTCACTACCTCAGATGGACATGTCCCTTCTCCTCTGACCTTGGGCAGGGCTGCTGGAAGTCCAGCTGAAACACAGGTTTCTTTCCCACTGGCATCTTTTCACCCTTAGTCTCTTATTTCCTACACTAGGTCAGGAAAAGATGATGTCAAACACTGTCCCTGACATTCTTGTATTTCTCCAGGTAACAAAAGAAAGCAGGAGCTCCGGAAACTGCTCACTCCATGATGAGGCTGGTAGAGAATGCAAAGATCAATACTTGTGATGGGAGACTTTTCACTTTCTCACCTTTGCTGGGAAAAGGCCAGCAGCTGGGAGGTTCCCCTCTCAGGGGCTGCACTGCAGGAAACACCCATATTGTTGTGTCTGTACTGTTAGGGTGACAGGCACTGTTCCCCATAACCTCCCAAAGAGCAAGGCTTCCATGATAGACTCTCCTACCTATGCCACAGACAGCGTGGGTTCCTTCTCTTCTGTGTTTTCTCCAAATATACCAAGACTTTTGATGTCCCCAAACTCCCTCACTCTGTCCATCCCAGAACACACCAGGGCATTGCATGCTGCTCCCTGGGGAGGACCTGCCTGCAAGGCTGACATAAAAGTTCAGCTCTAACCTGACCTTCACTCACCAGGACTCCTCAGCTCACCTTCTCAAAATGAGGCTCCCTGCTCAGCTCCTGGGGCTGCTGATGCTCTGGATCCCTGGTGAGAACAGAGGGGATGAGGAAGGAGAAGGGGGAGGGAGGTGAGCCCTGGGCCACCATTCTGCCCATGTGTGCTCTGTCCACATGAGAGGTGAGCAGATCTGTCCTCCTGGATTTGGTAGGTGAGGCTGAAACTGTAGGAAGGAAGAAGATTCCAGAAGATTGTTAAATGAAAGAGGGGAATGCTCTGCATGAATATTTGAAAGTCCGTGTAAATTACAAAATGTATAACCATTTTTAAAATTGAGTGATTTGGCAAATAAATAAAAATAACAAAAACAATTAAAACTACAAAATATCTCATGAGGTTTCTACGCAATACTTTATTTCTCTGTCGTTCTTTCAGGATCCAGTGGGGACATTGGGCTGACACAGACTCCTCTCTCCCTGCCTGTTACCCCCAGACAGCCAGCCTCCATCTCCGGCAGGTCCAGTCAGAGCCTCCTACACAGTGAGGAGGCTATTTGCACTGGGTTGTACACAGGTCAGGCCAGTCTCCATGGAGACTAATATATCAGGTTTCCAACCTGGACACAGGGATGCCAGACAGCTTTGGTGGCAGTGGGTCAGGGGCAGACTTCACATTGAAAATCAGCAGGGTGGAGGCTCAGGATGCTGGAGTCTATTCCTGCTGGCAAGCTACACAACTTCCTCTCACAGTGGTCCAGCCCCAAACAAAAACCTCCTGCCTGGGTGGCCCAGCTGCCACATGTGCAGCTGGTTCAGCAGCAGCTCAGCAGATGCTGTGAGTGTGTGAGAGGAAGATGCTGGGGACTCAGGGAACAGGGTGCAGCTAAGGGCTGTGGACCAAGACTGCCTGGGCCACAGCTCAGGCCAAACTCATTCATGGCCCTGTCAGCTCAGCAGCCTGGCCTGGCACATGCATTCACATTTTCTTTAGTAGGAACACCCACACTGGCTTTAGGGGCATATAAAGGAGTCATGAAATTAGTCTGTGCCATGGTAAAAATATTAATCATACCTTTATGGCTATTGCAATGCTCAATGAGGAAGAAAGGAAGCAGCATCAGCCTATCCTTGATAATAGAGCTGCCATTGATTATTTGTTGCTGTTACACCATAAGGACTGTAAGGAACTTAAAAATATGTATTGTTTCAACATAACTGACCATGGTAATTCTATTTCAAATGAGCTGAGTCATTTAAAGGATATTGTTGATAACATTCATCAAGAAACTGGAAATACATGCCTGCTAGATTGGCTGACTTCTTGGTTACCAGACATGACCTGGTTAAAGCAGCTTTTTGTAACTGTGCTCATACTTATATTTGTCATACTCTTAAGCATATGTGGGTTGAGTCGTACATTCAATCTTCTTTCTAAGGGACTAGCTTACCATGCCAAATCACAACAAGTATTTGCAAAGACCCTGCTTGCTTCAATTAGAAAAGAAGGGGAAAATGTAGGGAATATTCCTCAAACTCACTTGACAGCAGTCGCTGACACCATGGTATAAATAATCCAAAAAGTCTGGACAAAGAAACTGAGGAAATAGTAAAGATTCACCATGGATTGAAGGCCTTTGCAGTTACTGAGGCTGAGCTATGAGCTGAGGGAAAGCCTTTCACAACAGGCATCACAGCAAGCTGTGGAGTGAGCTCACCCGCTCTGCCTCACCACATGCTGTGTGCTGGAGCTTGACCTTCCCCCAGTCCTTTGTCTCAGACTTGCTGCTGGACACAATCACTTAGGGATACTTCGTGTGTTTACATGAGTACAACGTATACCTTACCTATAAGTTGGTCCTGCTATGTTTTGACAAGCGTCTTAACCTGATTAAGACATCTTAACCTGATTGGATAATGTTCCTATATATGTCTTGTACAATCCTAAGTAAAACGAGATCTGTGCCTTCTGAGCCTTGTCTCCGATGTCTGTGTTCACTGGAGACATCACTGTCCTCACCCCCAGTGGGACCTCCATTTCAAATAACTGAATCCTCCTTTATAAAATGTTTGCAGCTGGGCTGGGTCTGCATCTATGCAAAGGCATCAGCAAATAGGGAAGCAAATAGCTTGGACTGGGAGTTCTGAGTGTAGCCTCTAAACCTAAAAATAGCCTGAGTGATAGTGAGAGAAAACTGCCTTGTTAACATCCCATAATGTCGCTGTCATACTAGTTAAAAGCATAAAGTTAATTTCATACTTGTAAAACAGATAAACCTTTCCAGGGTTGGTGCCTTTGTGAGGATTTTGCAGGTCATGTTGCCCTCTTGTGGTCAAGAAGCGGGATATCATAGCACAGAATTAAGTGAGAGGAACCTGAAGGTAAGCTCCTCTGTCCACAGGATCCTGTGCCCTCTGCTCTCCACACTGATGTTCTACAGCTCCAAGAGTACAGCTCACCCACCTCTCCATCTCGATGACACAGACACTGAAATGCAGAGAGGAGCTCAGAAACCAGCTGTCATACCTAGGAACCAGGGAAGAGGCCAGAGCAGAAATGTCTAACCAGGTCACTCACTGAGTTCAGGAGAGCTGAGGCCAAAACCAGGTGTTAGCTGCTAATCTTCTGCTCCATCCTCCTTCTCCAATCAAGTAGCCAGAAAGACAGAAGGATAAAACACATCCAGCCTAAACTTTTAAAAAATAATCTTAATATATTTAAGAAGATGCTTTAAGATGAGGCTTCTTTCCTCCTCTAAGATCAGTGTAAAGTGAGTACATTCCTCCCTTTCACCACTCTTGTATCTTGACAAGTTTGAAACTGAGATTGTAAACTTGTCTTTTTCTCATAACAAATAATGAAATTTGTGGTCTTTTTCTGAATGTGTGTGTAAACTTAACATAACACTTCCTCCATGAGACATTCAAGTGAAAGCTAACACCAGAAAGATGCTCCATGAGGTTGCAAAGCTTCTCAGTGCCTAGTCTCTCCAACTTATGTGCTACAGCTTTAAAACCACCCCAACTTATCAAGAGCAATAAAAAACCTCCCACTAGTGGCAGCATGAGCAGCAAGACCAGAGTCTGCAGCAGCATACAGACTCCACCAGGAGCAATGCCTGGTGTGCCCTGCGCTCTCCAGCTCAGGAGCATGTTCCAGACACCTTTCCATGCAGGTCACAGAGCTCCCTAACAGCTCCAGGATCTGAAGGGAACTGTCAAAGGCCAGTGCTCACTGCTGCCACCTGCTGGGAAGGTCTCCTCACTGCATGTTCTCCAAAATGTCCCTCCTTCTTCCAGGAAGGTTGCCTTCCTTTTCCTGAAGTCCTCCTGTGATGCTGAGCCAAGCTGCACAGCTGCTTCAGCATCTCAGTGCGGGGGCATCCGGAATTCCATCCAGTGCTTGACAAAGATCCTCTGGAGGATGATTGCAAAGGCTCATCCTAAAAGGAATTGCCGGATGTTTTGCTCCAAAGCATGGTGTTTTCTCTGCTGTGTTTCTCTGATAATATATTACTCATTTCAGTCTGAATGGATTGCTTAAGGGGATAAAGGGAATACAACAAAAATTCCAGAAAATATTACCTACAATCTGAAAAACAATGGGTCTTTACCATTAACAAAATTAAAAATAATTTTGCAACCGTGCAATGAGTCTCTGAAAGCCTCTGGAGAAAATAGTTGTAGATCTGCCTTTGTCTCCAACAGGCTGGTTAAATTTTAACGATGGTTTTGTTCATGTGTAGTAGTGAGGTAAGAGAATGAGGTTCCAAAACATTCCTTCCTTCCTACAAAGAATATGTCACCCCTATAATAAATGTTGGCACACAATATCCATTGGCACCGCTGCCTTCCTGTAACCCTTAACTCAGCAATTTAGATATTAACCAGAGGGACCTAATAGAAATGGTCACATGAGATTACTTGTCTATTGTTTTAACCACGAGAATATTAAGAATAGTCTTAGGTCACATAGAGTTTAGATATTAAGGAAGTAAATATTGTATTAGCTCATCAATGTAGTTAGATATTCTTAAAACAATTGTGATTAGGTAAGGATGATCTGTAAGGTTGTTGTTTTCTGCCTATGCTTTGAAAACTTCTTTAATATTAACCACAAGACTGCCATTATAGCCTGAAGAAAACTGTATATAAACCCAGCCCTCCCCAGAATAAAGTGGGATTGATTGCACCAGAACTATAGTCTGTGTCTTTCATTCTCCATCCATCGCCGACGCTGTCTCCCCACGCCCCGTTTACCGGTGTGGAACCCATGGACTCCTGCTAGGGCTGGACCCCGGCATCTCAGGGTGTTGAGCTATGCAGAGCCCCACCCCTCTCCAGAACTTTGTCTTCATCTTCATGTAGGAAACGGTCTCACACACAACATGTGGCATGGCTTGGTTCATCCTATGGGATTCCTAGTTCTCTGCCCTCATGGGAAACACACTCCTGACAGCCCAGGGCAGACAGCGCCACGCACTGGTTGCTCTGTGCACTGCAGCAGCTTGCTGTCTGCTGCTGAGATGGTCTTTAACTACCAGCTGACCACTCTTCCCTCACCTTCCATGTCTGACTGGTGACAGAGGAAAAAAACTGCACAGGTAGAAGTATCTCTGAAAACCACAATGCCACAGTCCAAACCCTTCCTTATTGACATGTCTTTCTGCACAATATAGATCCTGTGTTTCTCATAATTCTTACTTTTAAATTATTGAAATATTTTTGCATTCAATTTAATATTTTAATGTTGCATTAGCATATAATTCATGCAAATACACTGGAGGACCTCCTAACATTGGCCTCCTAGGCAATGCTCCCCTGGACTCAGCCTGTTCTGCAGCATGAGCTAGAATGCCAAGGGCACAGGTGCGCTCTAAACACCAGACCCCTCCTTTCCTGATGAGGAGACTGGCCTGGCAGCAGGTCCTCCCTTATGGAAGATGCAGGTCTGCAGCTCCCCTTGGGAGGGACTGTGCTGTGTGCTAAGGTTCTGCCTTCTTCTGCCACAGAGATTCTCTTGACCAGTCCACACCACACAATCCAAACTGAACTCATGGCCAGAAAGAAGAATGAAATGGTGGCATTTGCTGGTGTATCAACAGAACTGGAGAGCATCATACTAACTGAAATAAGCCAGACTCAGAAAGTCAAGAATCCAATGTTGTCTCCCCTATGCAAATGCCAGAGCAAAGGAAGGGCAAAAAGCAGGGAATCTGATGTCATAAGGACAGAGGGAAGAACAGTGGAGAAGGAGACATAGATGGAGGGATATTAGGGAACAAGCAAGGGAGGAAATGTGGAATGGATGTGACCACATCACACCTTGTGCATGTACACAGACATTAGTACTGACAGTCATAATCTGCCATGGCCTCAGCCTGGAGGTGATGATGGTGAGAGTGAAAAGTGTGCTGATCCACTGCCAATCACCCTCAGTGGAACCCAGGCTGCCTGTGGGATGCCCAGGAGATGATCAGCTTAGAAGTCTGTCCTGGCTTCTGCTGATACCAGGCCAAGTTGTCCTTATGATCAGAATCCCATAAGAGACTCTGGCTGGACTTGAAGCTGATGGTGACCCTCTCTCCTGCAGACACAGCCAGGGAGCCTGGAGTCTGAGTCATCACAATGTCCCCACATGCACTTGAAATTAGGATGGAACATAATCAAACAAGCACACACCATCATACACCATATTATAGGCTACTTAGAATGTGTTTTCTAATGATAATTCATGATTCAATTAGATTCGTATCTAGACATTGTTTCACACTAAGTCATAATCTTTAAATAACATTATAAATAATTGAAATAATTTTTATACCACGACGTAATTTCTGATCACATGGTGACACTTTTAAATTCTTCACCAGAGACCCAGAGACACAGGAACATGCACACCTGGGTCTGGGACACCATCCTCCTGTCCCTGCCTTCCTGATGAGCTCAGGCCACATGCAATGTCTGCACTTATACAATGTGGGCAGCTGGCTTGGGCCTGCAGCAACCTGTGCAAAGCAGTCAGCTCACAGGGGAGGGAATGGCCTGGACTGTGTAGGGGAAGGATCTGATGTCAGTCAAGAGACAAACGACCAGAAAGTGTTGAGAGGGGAGCAGAAAACATGGAACTCAACACAGAAGATGAAAGAGAAACATGACTAGATGGGTGAAGGAACAGAGTAGTTTGAATCAAATGTGTCATTCTGCATTGAGTTTCACAGAACTGAGAGGCACCTACGTCACATCATCCATTTGGTGAAAAGAAAAAAATGCCAGAAAAACAGCAAATCAACACACAAAACAGCAAGATGAAGGGAGGGAGGGAGGAAGTTGGAGAAAGGGTAAAGAAGGAAGAGGGACAAAGAGAAGTGATAATTTGGGGCCAGTTTGTATTGCCCATGACCCAGGACAGGTCTGGGCTGTGGTCACCTTAACCCTGGGGCTCTGAGCAGCACTGCCCACACCAGAGCTCCAGGACCTGGCTCTGCAGCCACAGCCAGGAGGTAGCCCACAACCCACTCCTGGGGAGGCCTGCAGGACCCCTTCAGGTCAGGGGTCAGGCTCTCAGCTAGACTCAGTGAGAACAGGACACTGCACACCACCCTCCCAGGACTGCCAGGGGGGCAGCAGGCTCTGAGTAACTGGGAGATGGAGAGGGAGCAGAAGGACTTCCCTGGGCAGTGGGGGCTGCCCACACACTGCCAAGGGTGCTCTTCCAAAGAGCATGATGGACAGGGGAAGGGCCCCAACCTGCCTCAGTCCAGTTTCACTGCTGAGCAGCCACGGGGACCCTCTGAGGAGGCAGGGCCACCCCAGCCTCTCCAGTCATCACACGTGGTTCTGGAAGCCCCCAGAGACCACAGAGTCGGAGCTTCCTGCCTCCAAACTCAGAGGATAACTTCAGTGGTAATGAAAACAACAGAAAAAATGACAGTGGAGAGTCCTGACAGATGTCAGATTTGGATCTGTGAAAGCATATTGAAAAAGAAATTATAAAATGACATGATGGGCCAGGACATGAAACTAAAAATTAAACACATTATTCAACTAAAGATTATTGACACCTGGGGCATTCCATACCCAAAGCAAATTATTTAATTTGCTGTGAAATTTTACCAATAAAGAAGAAAAAGTTATAGAGGTTTTGAAATTTGTCCATATATCTGTTGATTGCTTGTAGAAGTTTCTTCTCATTTTCCAAATGCAAATCAAAACTACCCTAAGATTTCATCTCACCCCAATTAAAATGTCTATTATCAAGAATACAAGCAACAATAGGTGTTGGCGAGGATCTGGGGAAAAATGTACAGTCATACATTGCTGGTGGGACTGCAAGTTGGTGCAGCCACTCTGGAAAGCAGTATGGAGATTCCTTAGAAAACCTGGAATGGAACCACCCTTTGACCCTGCTATCCCACTCCTTGGCCAATACCCAAAGTACTTAAAATCAGCATACTACAGTAATGCAGCTACATCAATGTTTATAGCATCTCAATTCTCGATAGCTATTTTGTGGACCAATCTAGAAGTCGGTCAATAAATGAATGGATAAAGAAACTGTTGTATATATACAAAATGAAATATTATTCAGCCATGAAGAAGAAGAAAATTATGGCATTTGAAGGTATATGGATGGAGTTGGAGAATATCATTTGCAGGTAAATGGAGGTGGTGAAATAAGCAAATCTCCCCACCCCAAAAAGGTCAAATGATTTCTCTGATGACTATGCATAATGGTGGATGGGAGGGAGGTAAGATCTGAAGAAGGATGGATTGTATAGAGGAAAATATGGGGTTTGTAGGGTGTGGGGGAAGGAAAAATAATAGAATGAGAAGAACATCATTACACTAGATACATGAATGATTACACAAATGGTATGACTCTACTTCATGTACATCCAGAGAAACAAGGTGAACCCCATTTATGTAAAATAAATTAAAATTTAAAAAGCAGAAATAATATTTAGAACCAAATAAGATTTAAGTTTTCATTTAGACAATGTGATATCCCAATTTTTTACCCATTAGGTAAATATAGTGAAATCACTTTCTCATTTATATATAAATTGGGACTGCTCGGTCCTCCAACATGAGACCACATAGTCCCAGGCTAGAGGAAGTTCCTAATTTTCCAAGGAAAGGAGGTGAAATATCAGTAATTCCATGCACCTACTTTCTACAAATCGGTCCTGCCCTCTCGACCTTGTCATACTCTAAACTTTTGCTTTCTTCCTCCTAAAATCAGCTCCAGCGCATTTTCTTTCATATCATTTATTTCTTTCACTAAGAAAAGGAAGATGGAGAACTGTGTCTCCAGAATCCAGAAAGCCACCTGCAAACACAGCTGCTCCTCACAGGGCTTGGAGGGAGCTGCACACTCAGGACAGGACAGTCACAGAGGTGTATTCAGACCAAGGTAGACCATGGCAGGGGCCTGAGCTGGTCAGGGCCCACAATCTACGTTGCACACTCTGCAGAGGGTGTGTCAGATGACCTAGGCTTGGGAAAAGCAGCACATATTGTTAACAGAACAGCACAGGCTCACGCTCTACCAGCTAGGGAGGAGGAAGTGCGAAACCAATGTCCCTGTGCAGTTGATCTGTAACCCTGTCCCCAGTGAACCACTTGGAGCAAGGCCAGGAGAATGTCAGGGCAGATGGAATCACCCTAAGAGAAGAGGAGCCTGGAAACATCCTCTTTTACCAAGGAAATCCTGGAATCATCCTCTTTTAGCAAGGAAATCTCCTGTTAAACCAGGACTGTGACACCTGCTGCCCAGGGTCTCAGACAAAAGCAGCAAAGGGAGAAATACATTCTCTCTCATCAAAGAGAATGAACTAACAGAATCCTCCCTTGTCCACTCTGTCCAGTAGCCTCAAGGGGTTCTCCTATTGGGAAATATTTAGATGACTTATGTGTCACACACATGGAGATGACCAGGACTGGATGTCCTACAGTTGATAGACCCAGCCTCTGTAATTTCACACTCGCTGCCTCAGCTGGACATGTCCCTTCTCCTCTGGCCTTGGGTAGGTCTGCTGGATATGCAGCTGAAACACAGGTTTCTTTCCCACCAACTTCTTTTCACCCCTGTGGTCTTCATTCATTCATAAGATCAGGAAAGGTGATGTCTAACACCGTCCCTGACATTCTTATATTTCTCCAGGTAACAGCGGACACCAGAAGCTCTGCATCTTCCTCAACCTCATACTGTGGCTAAGAGAAAACTCAGAAGATCCATAGTTCTGAGTTGGGACAGGACTCCTTGACTCCTTAGCTGGGAAGGAGCCAGCAGGGTGGCCACTCTCCTCCCTGAGGCTGACTTGCAGGCAAACTCCATATACTTGAGTCTGTGCTGTCTCAGGGGGCAGGCCCTGGACACCATGACACCCCACATACGCAGGCTTCCATGAAGTCCACACTACAGGCAGCTGGGGCTGTGCTACTGTATTTGTTTAAAATATACAACATTTGATGTCCCTAGCCTTACAAGGCAGCCCCCACCCTCCCTCACTCTCTCCACCAGCTCCCACCAGGACATTTGCATGCTGCTCCCTGGGGAGGACCTGCCTGCAAGGCTGACATAAAAGCTCAGCTCTAACCTGGCCTTCACTCACCAGGACTCCTCAGCTCACCTTCTCAAAATGAGGCTCCCTGCTCAGATCCTGGGGCTGCTGATGCTCTGGATCCCTGGTGAGGACAGAGGGGATGAGGAAGTTGAAGGGGGAGGGAGGTGAGCCCTGGACCCCCATTCTACCATGTGTGCTCTGTCCACGTGAGATTAGATAAACAGGCCTTGTTGTCCAGGAGGGGGCAGGTGAGATTGATTAATGTGAGTGAAAAGATTCCAGAAGAGGCAAGCGAATAGGCTCTGATGGATAAAGTCACTTAACTACAGGGGAATGTGGTAAGTGAATTCTACAAAGGATCTTATAGCTTAAAAAAATTGATTACTTTAAATGTATGAGTAATTTTACTATATATATCAAAATCATGAAAATCATTTAGCCTAAAATAAGCAAAGAAGGAAAAATACAAGTATTATACTTAAAGTTTATACATAACTTTGCATTTCTCTATGATTATTTCAGGATCCAGTGGGGATATTGTGCTGACCCAGACTCCTCTCTCAGAGCCCATCACCCCTGGACAGCCAGCCTCCATCTCCTGCAGGTCCAGTCAGAGCCTCCTTCACAGTGATGGAAACACCTATTTGCACTGGTTTGTACACAAGCCAGGCCAGTCTCCACGGAGACTAATATACAAGGTTTCCAACCTGGACACAGGGGTCCCAGACAGGTTCAGTGGCAGAGGGTCAGGAACAGACTTCACACTGAAAATCAGCAGGGTGGAGGCTGAGGATGCTGGAGTCTATTACTGTGGGCAATATTTACAATATCCTCCCACAGTGGTGCAGCCCCAAACAAAAACCTCCTGCCTGGGTGGCCCAGCTGCCACAGGTGCTGCTGGTCTGGCAGCAGCTCAGCAGATGCTCTGAGTGTGAGAGAGGAAGATGCTGGGGACTCAGGGAACAGGGTGCAGCTGAGGGCTGTGGACCATGACTGCCTCGGCCACAGCTTAGGCCAAACCCATTCATGGCCCTCTCAGCTGCAGCAGCCTGGCCTGGCACATGGAGGACAGGAGCAGAGGGGTCAAGACACCTTCTAATGAACAGACTGGATGAGCGTGAACTCTGCCCATTGAGCAGGACCTGTGCCCGGGGCAAGACTCTGGCACAAGGAGGTGATGGTGTAGGGAACATCTCGAGTTCTGCAGGCTTTGACACCTGCATGGGGTGCTGACTGCCCCTTAAAACTGGGAGTCCACAAAGACTTGGGGAGGGTGGTGGCAGTTACAACCACATGCTACATAAAACAAGTTTTTTCAGAAATCCTCATCACATGTTCAGAAGGGCAAGCTTACATCCCACAAGTCAAGGATAAGCTGGTCAGGATGCAAGGGGGAAGAGGAAGGTGTGGGCTTCAGTGCCATTGGACTCGTGAGAAAAGGGGGGCCATTTCACACAGGGTGAGATGACTGATCAAAACGGGGTCAGATTAGCTTAATTTTTAAATCAGCCCATAACAAGATCTTCCACTGTAACTCAGAAATGACATGGAGGGGACTCAGTACCTGAACTGTGAAGTTACCTACCTTACATTATTAATCTGGGTCAAATAATAAAACACCCTGGAAAACAACAAAGTATATAAGAGGAGAGGAGAGAGAAGGAGGGAGAGCGTGGAGGGAGAGGAGCCGAAACAATGTCTTAGAAAATGACTTTCAAACACAAATTCTGTGACCAGAAAATTGAGGTTTCAAAGGAAACATAGAAACCTTTCCACAAGGAAGCTGGAGAACACATCCTGGGTCTTTGCACAGCACAGGAAATGACCACATGACTCTTCCAGGCAAAAGCAGGTGCAGCAGAGCAAGGCCTCCATTGCACAGGGAGGGTAAAACAAGGAAATATTGATAAAATTTCCTTTTCTTATCTAAATGCCTTTAATATTTAATGGACTGTGTGCTCACAACTGTACCATGGCAGCAATGGGTGTGTAGCATCCAAGTGTCAAACACCTGACAGCAGCACAATTGAAACCCCTTTCCTGCAGAATCATGGGGCAGAGAATGCTGAGAGGAAGCTCCAGGCAGGAGGCCTCCAGGGGAGAATCAGGAACAGGCTCAGCCTCCCAGAGGCCCAGGCCTGCCTCCCGAGTCCCCTCCAGCTGTTCAACACTCTCCCTCCACACAGGACAGGGCTGGCCTGTTCCCAATCCAGTGCCAGAAAGTATCTGTGAGTGACCTGAGAGGCCAGGACACTGAGACTCTTGCCTGCTGACCACTCTGGGAGGAGAACTGCTCCAGGGGAAGCCAGAGGACACCTGGTGAGGACCCCCAGGCAGCCCAGGGCAGGGCACAGTGAGAACCCCAGGACCCTGGCAATGGCAGCATCCAGTGGACAATGTAGGGGAGGCCCCTGGAGATCCAGCAGAGAAGTCTCACCATGCTGCACCTGTGGCTCATATCCCACACACCTGCAGACACACCTGGAGCCAGAACCACCCAGGAAGCCACTCCTGATTCCTCACCCAGAGAAAGAGCAGGGAGAGTGAAAGGCTAATGGTTAAACTGCTGGTTGGGGCAAAGTTTTACACAGAAACACACAGTGCCTGCAGAGGAAAGGAAATAAGTTCAACAAAGTATTGGCAACACTTCAATTTCAATGGCTCCATGAACAACAGTGCTTCACTGGGTCATTAATCACCCTGAAGTAGAGCACAACATCACAGAACCTTGCAGAGGTCAGCTGACATGAGCTTATCTGGCAAAATGCAGAGCTGTTCTATTTTGTCTCTTCTACTGTTTGACTTGTTAAACTGTGACTTATTTACTTATTTATTATTTCACTTTTGAGACAGAGTTTTACTTTACAGGTAAAAATAGTCACTCCCTTTCCAGGCTCCTTTCCCACAGCACAGTGACAGGCCATGTGCTCCACATGGTGCAAATACATGGGGACAGAAAATTTTCAGCCTCTGTGGAGTAAAAATGGCTGAAACTTTCCCAGATTTTAGGAAGAATATGGACATTCAGGATAACTGAGCTTCCAGGTCCCAGATAAAACCAGCCTAGGAATGAGAGTAGAGTGAAGCAGACATTATTGCCTCCTGTGCATGTTTGACTGTGTGACTTCTGTGATCCTGCAATATGTATAATCAGAAAAATGAGAGATCACACTGCATTTCTGTATGATCTATCAAAATGTATAAATGCATTCTATGGCTATGTACAGCTAATTAGAACAAATAAAATTTTTAAAAAATAGAAAAAGAAGGTCACACTAAAGTATATTCTAAAGAAATTATTAAAGCATAAAGACAGAGACAGTGTTGAAAGGAAAAGGAGAAAATGAGCCCTTAACATCCTCGGGAACTTCCACAGGACTACCAGAGGTTTCTCAGAAGAAACATGCAGGCAGGAGGAAAGAGAATTCAACACACAAAATGCTAGGAAAATAAGTGAACCAAGAATAACCAGTCAACCACCACACTTTTCTCCAAACAATTTCTAAGTAAACTTTAACAATTATCAAAATTTTGGTGGTTCTTGAGGCCATAAAAATTGGATGCTAGGATAATGAGCTCCTGTGCCTCTTGCTACTTGCTTGCCTCTTGCAGGGTTCTTGAAGGCAGTGAAGGTGTTCATTGGTGTATACTATTTCACTACATGCACTTTCCTCCTTTTATGTTTCCATTCTACTCTTGTTCGGCACTTAGCTGTTTCAGTGTGCAGTTATCACAGATAACAATGTGAGGTCACTGCACATGGGGACGTGTGCACATCTGTGTGCTCTGAGAGGAACATCCTGGATCACAGGGTATGAGCATGGTCAGGGAGTCCTCCAACTCAGGGGCATTCACATTCCCAAACAAAGGAGAGTGATCTGGATCATTCCCCATGCTGTGGTAGATGATTTTCATGGTTTACTTTTCTGCTCTTTCATCTGAAGTTTTCTGGTGGTTGGTTGCAACTCTCATTCTGATGATTATTGATGCTGAGCACACTTCACTACTAGAGGCCCATTTGCATGTGAGGCTCACAGAGAAACTTTCCTGTGAAGAGGTCCTGTCCACAGTTCTTGTAGTGTCACCTTTGTCACAAAAGCTGACTGTCTAGGCACCCACCTGTACCTTGACACCTGGTTAGATCCACTGGGCCCTTGGCTGGGCTCACCAGCACCAGGGTCCTGCACCCATAGTGTAAGAACTCTTCATGGTGCTTCTTCTGATTGGCTTCCTGTGCTTCCTGTCAATCATAGGCTGGAGGAGCAGTACTGCACTGAGCAGGGCATGCACACCTTCAGGGACATCCACTCACGTGGGTCTGATCTGATGGGTGAGTGCTGGAGCTGACAAGGACACAGGAACAGGGTGCAGAGGATCTTCTCTGAGCCCAACACAACCTCCCAGTGACCCTGAAAGCCTGGTGCTTTTGAGAAGGGCTCTCAGCAGGTGGAGGAAGCAGGAGGAGCAGCTGGGGCAGCCCAGCCTCACACTTCTGCTTCCCTGGGAGGTTTTTGTCATGGCCTGTATCACTGTGGGAGGGTAATTGTAATACTGTAGACAGTAATAAGTGGCCACATCTTCAGGCTCCAGGCTGCTGATGGTGAGAGTGTAATCTGTCCCAGATCCACTGCCACTGAACCTTGTGGGGACCCCAGATTCCAACCTGTTTGCATCATAGATCAGGAGCTTAGGAGCTTGCCCTGGCTTCTGTTGGTACCAGTTTAAGTTACTGCTAATGCCCTGACTGGCCCTGCAAGTGAGGGAGACTCTTTCTCCTGGAGATGTAGACAGGGAGGATGGAGACTGGGTCATCAAGATGTCACATCTGGCACCTGAAATTGGACACATGAAAAGAAATATGCACACAATTAATCATGTTATAAGAGGATTTCCCTGAACACCAGGCAGTAGTGATCACATTGATCTGAGCAATTCCCCACTTGTCCCTCCTTACCTGGGAGGCAGAGCAGCAGGAGCCCCAGGAGCTGAGCAGGGGTCCTCATGTCCATGCTGTGTCCTGACTGGGACTGACTCCTGCACAGGGTGTGAGCAGCCTATTAAGAAGTCCTCAGGGCAGTGGGCTGTGCTCTGGGCACATGCAAATCAGCAGGGTGGGCAGGCTGGGCACAGCTGCAGGGTGGCTCCTCTCAGTCACTCAGCCCTGGCCAAGTGTCCCCAGGTGTCCCAGTAAAGACCAGGGCACCACAGATTTTGCCTAGAGGGAATGTGTTTCCCCAGGAGAAAAACCTCAGAACCATTCCTCTTTCCTGGGAGTGAAGTGACCTCTTACTCTCATCATAGTTCAGGACCCACTTCTCCTGCCCACTCTACAAAGGAGAGGAGGTCATTAGCTCTATCACAATCCCACCACCCACAACAGATTTTACACACATCTTGCTTTTGGTTTCTCTGCACAATAGTTATTCCAGAGAGGCTTCCTCCACGCCTGACTCCTGGAAGACATGGCATGATCCCTGATAAGTGTTTCCAGCCAGAAATGCAAAGAGGTGTAAGAGGAACAAGAGAAGAGCACAAAACTAATCAAGCTCAGGGGTGGTGATTGTAAGAGGGGAAGGTCGTTCACCGTGTGCATATGCTGTCCTGCCATCCCAGCTGAACCCTCATCCTCCTGCACTCTGAAGGCTCTGTCCTGCCCTCTGACCTAGGTCTGCTAATGTCCAGGATGGCCCTTCTACTCCTGAAGTTCAGCGCCCTGTCTGTCTGTGTGCTGCTTTTCCTCTTTTTATTTATTTATTTATTTTATTTATTTATTTTGATGCATTGTACACAAATGGGGTATCACTGTTGTTTCTCTGGTTATACACAAAGTAGAGTCACACCATTTGTGTAATCACACATGTACATAAGGTAATGATGTGTATCTCATTCTATTATTTTTCCTTCCCCCAACTCCTCTTCACCCATGTTTTTCCTCTATATAATCCATCCTTCCTCCATTCTTGTCATCCTCCCACCCCCCATTAAGTATCATCATCCACTTATCAGAGAGATCATTTGGCCTTTGGTTTTTTTGGGATTGGCTTATCTCACTTACCATAATATTCTCCAACTGTATCTGTTTACCTGCCAATACGATAATTTTATTCTTCTTTATGACTGAATAATATTCCATTGTGTATATATACCACAGTTTCTTTATCCATTCACCAATTGAAGGATATCTAGGTTGGTTCCACAATCTAGATATTGTGAATTGAGCAGATATGAAAATTGATGTGACTGCATCACTGTAGTATGTTGATTTTGGGTATAGGCCAAAGAGTGGTTAACTGGGTCAAATGGTGGTTCCATTCCTGACTAACACAGAAGGTGTTGGGAAATACACTTGAACTGAAATAAAGCAAATAGTATTCCAGGCTTTTGTAATTACATCAAAATGAATCCTAAAGTTATTTACAACTACAAATAACAAGCAAATAAGATAAAAATGACAGACAAAACATGTAATACAAATTTTCTTATTTATTAAAAGTTCAAAATGATTTAGATGATATTTTTTCTTTCTTTCTGTTAATATTATATTTTTTCACTTTCATAAACATATAACTCCTCTAAAACCTCTTCTCTGAGACACAAAATCAAGTCTGTGAGTACGTGGGCCCTGATACCATCTTCCTGTCTGTCAAGCTGTTTGCACTCAGGCCTGTCTCCAGGGGAAGCCTGTTAACAGAGCTCTGAGCAGCTTCCTTGGGCCCCAGCAGCCCCCAAACTGCCCCGAGAGTGTGGCAGCAAATGTTCAGGGGCAGTGAGGCTTGAGGACCAATGACCTGAAGAGGAGGCAAGTCAGTAGGAAGGCCAGGTGACCACACCAAGGGAAGACCAGAAAACAACTGAAAACCACATCCATCAGTAAATTCCAGTATGCTTACATAAAATATATTCACATCAACTGTTCTCTTTCTTTGGTTTAATATAGTAAATGTAGAATATATTGTTATTTAAATATTTATTCCTCTCTGGTTTTCTCTCTTTTAGACAAAATTTTATTCATTAGTTTTTATTGGTATTTTCTAGGTATACATGGCAATAGAAAATCTGTTGCCATAATCATAAAAGCATGGAATATAATTTGTTCTAATGCAGGATTTCTCTTCCCTTCCTCCTGCCCTCCCATGTTCCCACCCTTCTTCTTTACTGATCCTTCTGTGATTTACTCTTTTTTTCTTTTTTTTATTGTAAACAAATGGGATACATGTTGTTTCTCTGTTTGTACATGGCGTAAAGGCATACCATTTGTGTTATCATAAATTTACATAGGTAATGTTGTTTGATTCATTCTGTTATTTTTTCCCTTCCCCCCACCCCTCGCACCCCTCTTTTCCCTCTATACAGTCCTTCCTTCCTCCATTCTTGCCCCCCTCCCTAACCCTATCTCTGCCATTAACACTAACCCCTCCCACCCCCCATTATGTGTCATCATCCACTTATTAGCGATATAATTTGTCCTTTGGTTTTTTGAGATTGGCTTATCTCACTTAGCATGATATTCTCCAATTTCATCCATTTACCTGCAAGTGTCATAATTTTATCATTCTTTATGGCTTAATAATATTCCATTGTATATATATACCACAGTTTCTTTATCCATTCATCAATTGAAGGACATCTAGGTTGGTTCCACAATCTGGCTATTGTGAACTGAGCAGCTATGAACATTGATGTGGCTGTATCTCTGTAGTATGCTGATTTTAAGTCCTTTGGGTATAGGCCAAGGAGTGGGATAGCTGGGTCAAATGGTGGTTCCATTCCAAGTTTTCTAAGGAAACTCCACACTGCTTTCCAGAGTGGTTGCACTAATTTGCAGCCCCACCAGCAATGTATGAGTGTACCTTTCTCCCCACATCCTCGCCAACACCTGTTGTTGCTTGTATTCTTGATTATCGCCATTCTAATTGGGGTGAGATGGAATCTTAGGGTGGTTTTGATTTGCATTTCTCTTATTACTAGAGATGTTGAACATTTTTCCATATGTTTGTTGATTGCTTGTAGATCTTCTGTGAAGTGTCTATTCATTTCCTTAGCCCATTTGTTGATTGGATTATTTGCATTCTTGGTGTAGAATTTTTTGAGATCTTTATAGATTCTGGAGATTAGTGCTCTACCTGAAGTATGATTGGCAAAGATTTTCTCCCACTCTGTAGGCTCTTTCTTCACATTGTTGATAGTTTCCTTTGCTGAGAGAAAGCTTTTTAGTTTGAATCTATCCCAGTTATTGATTCTTGCTTTTATTTCTTGTGCTATGGGAGTCCTGTTGAGGAAGTCTGGTCCTAAGCCGACATGTTGAAGCTCTGGACCTACTTTTTCTTCTATAAGATGCAAAGTCTCTGGTCTGATTCTGAGGTCCTTAATCCATTTTGAGTTTAGTTTCATGCATGGTGAGAGATATGGGTTTAGTTTCATTCTGTTGCATATGGATTTCCAATTCTCCCAGCACCATTTGTTGAAGAGGATATCTTTTCTCCATTGCATATTTTTGGCCCCTTTGTCTAGTATGAGAAAATTGTATTTATTTGGGTTTGTGTCCGTGTCCTCTATTCTGTACCATTGATCCACCTTTCTATTTTGGTACCAATACCATGCCGTTTTTGTTACTATTGCTTTGTAGTAGAGTTGAAGATATGGTATTGCGATACCCCCTGCTTCACTCTTTCTGCCAAGGATTGCTTTAGCTATTCTGGGTTTTTTATTCTTCCAGATGAATTTCATAATTGCTTGCTCTATTTCTGTAAGGTACATCATTGGGATTTTAATTGGAATTGCACTGAATCTGTATACTTTTGGTAGTATGGCCATTTTGACAATATTAATTCTTCCTATCCAAGAACATGGGAGATCTTTCCATCTTCTAAGGTTTTCTTTAATTTCTTTCTTTAGTGTTCTGTAGTTCTCATTGTAGAGGTCTTTCACCTCTTTTGTGAGATTGATTCCCAAGTATTTATTTTTTTCGATGTTATTGTGAATGGGGTAGTTTTCCTAATTTCTCTTTCTGAAGATTCATCACTTATGTATAAAAATGCCTTAGATTTATGTGCATTGATCTTATATCCTGCTACTTTACTGAATTCACTTATGAGTTCCAAAGTTTTCTGGTGGAATTTCCTGGTTCCTCTAAGTATATAATCATATCATCAGCTAAAAGGGATAGTTTGAGTTCTTCTTTTCCTATTCGTATCCCTTTAATTTCTTTGGTCTGTCTAATTGCTCTGGCTAGAGTTTCGAGGACGATATTGAAAAGAAGTGGTGAAAGAGGGCATCCCTGCCTTGTTCCAGTTTTTAGGGGGAATGCTTTCAGTTTTTCACCATGTAGAATGATAATAGCATGGGCTTAGCATAGATGGCCTTTACAATGTTAAGGAATGTTCCCACTATCCCTATTTTTTCTAGTGTTTTGAGCATGAAGGGGTGCTGTATTTTATCAAATGCTTTTTCTGCATCTATTGAAATAATCATGTGATTCTTGACTTTAAGTCTATTGATATAGTGAATTACATTTTTTGATTTCCTGATGTTGAACCAACCTTGCATCCCTGGGATGAAACCCACTTGATCATGGTGCACTATCTTTTTAATGTTTTTGTATGCGATTTGCTAAAATTTTGTTGAGAATTTTTGCATCAATATTCATTAAGGATATTGGTCTGAAATTTTCTTTCCTCAATGTGTCTCTGTCTGATTTAGGTATCAGGGTAATATTGGCTTCATAGAATGAGTTTGGGAGGGTTCCCTCCTCTTCTATTTTATGGAATACTTTGAGAAGTATTGGAATGAGCTCTTCTTTAAAGGTTTTGTAGAACTCAGGCTGAGAACCCATCTGGTCCTGGACTTTTCTTTGTTGGTAGGCATTTGATGACTTCTATTTCATTACTTGAAATTGGTCTATTTAAATTGTGTATGTCCTCCTCGTTCAGTTTAGGCAATTCATATGTCTCTAGAAACCTGTTGATGTCTTTGAAATTTCTATTTTGATGGCAGTATAGATTTTCAAAATAGCTTCTAATTATGTTTTGTATTTCAATCATGTCTGTTGTGATATTTCCTTGTTCATTCCGAATTTTAGTGATTTGGGTTTTCTCTCATCTTCTCTTTGTTAGTGTGGCTAAAGGTTTATCAATTTTGTTTATTTTTTCGAAGAACCAACTATTTATTTTGTCAATTTTTTGTATTGTTTCTTTTGTTTCAATTTCGTTGATTTCAGCTCTGAGTTTAACTATTTCCTGTCTTCTACTACTTTTGGTGTTGGTCTGTTCTTCTTTTTCTAGGGCTTTGAGCTGTAGTGTTAGGTCGTTTATTTGTTGAGTTTTACTTCTTTTATAGAATGCGCTCCATGAAATAAATATTCCTTTAAGTACTGCTTTCATAGTGTCCCAGAGATTTTGATATGATGTTTCTTTGTTCTCATTTACCTCTAAGAATTTTTTAATTTCCTTCCTAATATCTTCTGTTATCCATTCATCATATAATAGCATATTGTTTAATCTCCAGGTGTTGGAGTAGTTTCTGTGTTTTACTCTTTCATTTATTTCTAACTTCAATCTATTATGATCTGATAGAATGCAAGGTAGTGTCTCTATCTTCTTGTATTTGTGAACATTAGCTTTGTGGCATAATATATTGTCTATTTTAGAGAAGGATCCATGTGCTGCTGAGAAGAAAGTGTATTCACTCTTGGTTGGATGGTATATTCTATAAATGTCTGTTAAGTCTAAATGATTCATTGTGTTACTGAGATCTATGGTTTCTTTGTTCAATTTTTGTTTGGAAGATCTGTCCAGTGGTGAGAGAGGCATGTTAAAATCACCTAGTATTATTGTGTTATGGTCTATTTGGTTTCTAAATTGAGAAGGATTTGTTTGACATACATGGATGAGCCATTGTTTGGGGTGTAGATGTTTATGATATATATGTCTTGCTGATTTATGCTTCCCTTAAGCAGTATGAAATGTCCTTTTTTATCCCTTCTGACTAACTTTGGCTTGAAGTCCACATTATCTGAAATGAGGATGGATACTCCAGCTTTTTTGCTGAGTCAATGTGCATGGTATGTTTTTCCCCATCCTTTCACCTTTAGTCTATGCGTATCTCTTTCTATGAGGTGAGTCTCTTGCAGGCAATATATTGTTGAATCATTCTTTTTAATCCAATCTGCCAGTCTATGTCTTTTGATTGATGAATTCAGGCCATTAACATTCAGGGTTATTATTGAGATATGATTTGTATTCCCGGTCATTTGGTTAATTTTTAAATTTTATTTATTTATTTATTTTTTGACACAACTTGGTTCCTCCTTTATTTGACAGTTCCTTTAGGATAATTCCTCCCTTTGCTGATTTGCTTCTTTGTTTTTTATCTCTTCCTCATGGAATATTTTGCTGAGAATGTTCTGTAATGCTGGCTTTCTTTTGTAAATTCTTTTAGCTTTTGTTTATCATGGAATGATTTTATTTCATCGTCAAATTTGAAGGTAAGTTTTGCTGGGTATAAGATTCTTGGTTGGCATCCATTTTCTTTCAGAGCTTGAAAAATGTTGTTCCAGGTCCTTCTAGCTTTTAGGGTCTGGATTGAAAAATCTGCTGATATCCGTATTGGTTTCCCCCTGAATGTAATTTGGTTCTTTTCTCTCACAGCCTTTAAAATTCTGTCTTTATTTTGTATGTTAGGTATTTTCATTATAATGTGCCTTGGTGTGGGTCTGTTGTAATTTTGTGTATTTGGAGTCCTATAAGCCTCTTGAACTTGATTTTCCATTTCATTCTTCAGATTTGGGAAATTTTCTGATGTTATTTCATTGAATAGATTGTTCATTCCTTTGGTTTGTTTCTCTAAGCCTTCCTCAATCCCAATAATTCTCAAATTTGGCCTTTTCATGATATCCGATCGTTCTTGGAGATTCTGTTCATGATTTCTTACCATCTTCTCTGTTTGTTCAACTTTGCTTTCAAGGTTAAATATGTTGTCTTCAATATCTGAAGTTCTGTCTTCCAGGTGTTCTATCCTATTGGTTATACTTTCTATGGAGTTCCTAATTTGATTTATTGTTTCCTTCATTTCAAGGATTTCTGTTTGGTTTTTTTCAATATCTATAACTCTTTATTGAAATGATCTTTTGCTTCCTGTATTTGCTCTGTTAACTGTCGATTGGTGCGATCATTCAATGCCTCCATTTGCTCTTTCATCTCATCATTCAATGCCTGCATTTGCTCTTTCATCTCATCGTATGCTTCCCTGATCATTTTAATTATGTACATTCTGAACTCCCTTTCTGTCATTTCTTCTCTCATGCTGTCATTGGATTTTACTGATGTAATATCTAGATTTGTTTGGGGCATTTTCTTCCCTTTTTTTCTCATATTGTTCAGGAATCAGTGGATCATTAAGATTTTGCAGATTTTATCTATTGACTTATTATGTCCCTGAAGATTGCTAGTATATCTCCTCTTATCCTTCAGTAGCCTGCAGACTTGGAGGAAGTTGATAATGCGGTGCTCCACAAGGAAGCTGCCTCTCTAGGGGTGGTGACACTCAGGTGGGGTATATTCCCTGATAGTGGGCAAAGGTGCCTCCACTTGTTGACCAATGGTCATCCAAAGGGGAACCAGGCTGCGGGCTGAGGCAAGGCCTGTTTGAGCCTGTGTCTCTTTTTTTACTGTCTTTGTGAGAAAACCTCACCCGGCAGGGAAGACTCACCCGGTGGGGAGGTCTCACTGGTCAGTTCCCCTCCTAGAGGTTCCCCTCTATCTACAACTACCAGCTGGACTTGGCTGCCTTCCTCTGCAATGTTCCCAGTGGCCCGGACCTACCTCCTGGGCCTGGGAGCCTCACCCTTCACAGACTAGTCTCCTTAGGCTGCCTCACCTCAGAGAATCTGCCCACAGTCCTGGAACCTTCACTCCGCCCCTAAGCGTGTCTCTGTGCGGTTCTTCCACCAAGAATCCGCCTAGGTCCTGGGACCCTGCTCTGCACCTAATCACCTGGCTATGCGACCCCTCCTCTGAGCAGTCACCTGGAGCCCCATACAGTTACTCCGAGTCTCAGTGATCCGCCACACACCTCTTCCTCCAGATAGTCACCCGGTGTTCCGACGCAGTCACTAGGAGTCCAAGCAACTCACTTCGCGTCTCCTCCTCCCACCAACAGCCCACAGCCCTAGGCAGTCACTCCAAGTCCAAGTGACCTGCCCTGTTCCTCCTCCTCCTCAGGGTAGCCCCTCAGGTGTTCAGGAGTGGTTTCTCCGAGACCAAGCGACCCACCGTGATCCTCCTTCAGGCAGGCCACTGGTGTTCAGGAGCGGTCGCTTTGAGTCCAACCAACTCACCACTCACCTCCTCCTCTGAGCAGCAACCCAGAGTTCTGATGCAGTCACTCCTATACAAGCAACCCGCCCACCTTCCTCCTCTTCATCTGGCAGGCCCCCGGTGTGTTCAGGAGACGGTCGCTCTGAGTCTAACAGCTCTCCATGCTGCTCCTCCTCTGGCAACCGCCTGTAGCTCTGGTGTAGTCCCTCCGAGTCCAAGCAACCTGCCATGCTCCTCCTCTTTCTCCAGGCAGCCCCATACCCCCCATGTTCTGAAGCGATCACTCTGAGTCCAAACAGCTCGCCACACAGCTCCTTCTCAGGCAGCCGCCCGGAGTCCCAGTGGTTCCTCCGAGTTCAAGCGCTGTGCTGAGCAGCCACTTCTATGATGTTCCCAGTTGTCTGTGTTTACCGCTCCAGCGGGGGGAGGGGCTTCACGCCGGGAAACTGTACTTCACAAGGTTTCCTGCGTTCCAGGACTACTGTTCCATCCAGGTCACCTCCCCAAAGGGAGAGACTCATCCAGCGGCTTTGAGTTGGTCCCAAGACTCACACTATCTCCTCTTTTGAATCCTGCATCCTGGAGCAACATGAAATGCAGCCACCCTTTAGTCCGCCATCTTGAAACCCCCCCCTGTGATTTACTCTTATTTGCTGCACTTGGTGTCCTGTGGATATACTTGATGGTGAAAGGTGGAATTCACGGTGCTGTGCTCCTATGTGTACATAGGAGAGCCAACTCAGGTTCATTCCACTCTCCTTCCCTGTTCCATCCTCCTCCCACCACTCCTTTCCCATCCTAACTCCACTCATCTCTCATCATTTTCTTGACCTCTCTCCCCAACTTACCTTGGAGAAGCTTCCTCATAGAAGAGAAAACAGTGGACATTTGTCTTTTGGGAACCTAGTTTATTTCAACTGTCCTCTTTCAAAACACCTGTCCTCAATGGGAGGCCATAAGTTACCTGTGTCTGCCAGCATGCAAAGGTTGTGCCATTACCTGCACACATCCATGCCACTGGCAGAACGAGGAGCCGGGCTCAGGTGCATGACCTGCCTCTCAGATTCTCTTTTAGGACTTAAGTGCACATGTGAAGTCCCTCTGACATCTCAGTCACCCCAGCACACACAAACCAGAGCTCTGACAATCCCCTGGTCAGAAGCAGGACCTCAGAATTTCCCAGCATGCCATAAGTCCCTTGGCCACCTCTCTGCAGGCCATACCTTTCTAAATACCAATTCAAGGCCCCTGGACTCCTTGTCATTAAGACCCAAGTGTCACTGCTCCTCCTAGTGGTGAAGGGAAAAATAGCATCAGTTCTCAGACCTGGTGAGCAGTGCTTCATTTATTCATCTCTAAACGTGATGCAGCTACACACAAATAATAGCATCCTGAACACTCTAGGCAGAGGACACTGGAAGAAGGGCAGTAGAACCCTGGGCTTCCATAGCTTTCACATCCCTGTGAAAGAGAGACAATACACGAACAGGTCACTTTCTACTCTAGCTGCCACCCTGACCATTCCGTGACCCCTCCCACTGGAGCTCTGCTGTCCCTCAGGACAGGTGGGGTCATAGGCATCCAGGTCCACTAGTGTCCCTTGTCCAAGTTGGTGCTGTTTGGCACTGTGTTTCCTGTAAACATAGAGTCAAATATAGGCTTTTATATCCAGTTATCTGAATGATCTTAGGGAGGAAGGCAGTGGACTTTTAGTCTGTCATGTCCCTGCAGCTCTGCTGCTATATTCAAAAGTGAGGGGTACCCAGTTTAGCGCAGCATCTTTTAGTCCATGTACAAATTATTTGTAGTGAAGGGCACTGTCTGTTACATTACTCTTAATATTTTTTAATTCAGTTTTCCAAGGTTAAAGGAGAGAAACCAGCCTTTTCCTTTTGGTCCTTTGGATTTGCAGAGATCCCTCCTTGGAAATGCTACTGGTTCTTTCTGAAATTCATAACCCATTGCTATGACCTCAGATGGACGTGCTGACATGTGTCTCCTTTCAATGCTCCCAGTACTGTGTGGAGTCCACTTGGTTTTGTGAATCCTGCCTTCACTCTAGCATGACATGAAAGACAGTGATTAGCCTTTGAGAGAAGCATCTCCTTCCCTGAGGTGGGCTGTCAGTGGATGGTCTTTATGTGATGTCAATCACATGCAGAGAATCTCAGATTGCTCATGGAGAGAGAGACACAAGAATCACACATAGTTGGAGCATCCAATCCTGAATCTACTGGCAAATGTTGATGTTCATGAACCTTGAAAACAATTAGATATAATCAGTAATCCAGGTATGAGTGTCTGAGGACTTGCTCTAAGTCAGAGAAGGAAAGAAAATATTGATGAAAGTGGGGTTATGTTGCAGAACTCAGAGAATCTAGTGATATTTGTTCATCAGATAAAAAGGAGATAAGAGATTTCAGGAGGCTCTGGGTCTCTGCTTGGACAGAGAAACTGCCTGAGTGTAGCATGACAGTGGTGATCCTTGAACAGAATCTGCAGAAGAGAGGAGACAGAGAAGACAAGCCACCAGATTGTCCATGCATGAGACTGCAAAGTGGTGTGTGTCTGGGAGACTGAGAAGGGCAAACTACCTTCACCCAGAGGAGCCTGGCCACAGAGAGCATCAGCATGGGGCCATCTGGGCCATGGGAATGAGCACAGAAATGAGAAATGAGTTTCTGAGTAAGACCCAGGGCCATGGATAAGGGGTGTGGAAGAAAGAAAAGTTCCAGAAAAAGATGCAGGCTGCATTGACATGTTTTCAATGTGTCCTGTAAACTTTTGGTATTGGAAACTTAATCAATGTACAGAATATGGAGTTGATCAGCTCTCCTCAGCTGGGTGTCCAGAAGCAATGACTATGGTGGCTTATGTAAGTCAGAAGGCTAAGGCTTGCAAAGTCTTACATAATCTATGATGGCATATTTAGCAGCAGTGCAAACATAGTCTTAGGTACCCATGATGTCATACTTGACTGGCTGCTGACATGGTTGTAGTTCCTTTTATAAACCTGTGTCTCCCATTTGGTGCCTGCATCATATGAAGAAGAAGTAAACAGCTCCCCCACCCAGATGACATGCAGATGGGGGCACTATGCCCCGGAATTACCAGCCTGAAGAAGTATGAAGATATAAATTTATTTTCTTTATAAATTGTCTAATTCTGGGTTTTCCATCATAGCAACAGAAGATGGACTAAAAGCTGCTGATGACAGAGGTGAGATAGAGAAGAAGGTATGTGAGGTCTGACAGAGCAGGCTGGGTCCTGGGCCATTCAGCAACACCTCAGTGGAGATCATGGTTCTGGGGTGCCTACACCAGGAGAGTGTGAGCCAAGGGCCAAGAGCTCCTAGGATTTACTCACCAGTGAGTTTTCTTCAGTAGGTTCAGGACAGGACAGGCCAACAGGCTTGCCTCTGCCCTCAGAGACTCATCTGAATGAGGCCACAGTGCTGTCTCTGTCACAGCTGCATCCCAGACAGGAAGCATCCAATGATCCTCACTCAGCAACCTCTCTGGGCAGGTATCAGGAAGGGCCAGGTCCTTAAGCACAGGTATCTCCATACTTGAGCACAGTAGGTATCTGCACACCTGCACCTGAAGGCTGCAGCTGCTGGGAAGGAGTGAACCTGAACCCTCCACCACTGAGCCTGGGGTGCCCCATGGGCCCAGCAGCAGCTGGTCACTGAGGAACATGGGAAACTCCTGACTTGTGAGAGAACCATGGGAGTCTGTTCTCCTAATCAATGTGCATAAAGTTCTCACGAGCTCTGCAGATGACGGTGACTTCTCTGGGACACAGTCCTTGATGCTCATGTCTGAGAATGATCAGTTTGTTCTCAGGACCTGACATCATAGACCAAGACGAGACCCCCATTGTTATGCTTCTTTATAAGAGACTGAGCAGGAAAGTTCTGTCTGTAATGGTAAAGCTGGGGAAGTACATCATGCTGTGACAAGTCACTTCCTTTTAGAGCTCAGAGTTGACTGACCAAGAAGGAACAGGGAGGAGCTGTTCAACCTGTTCAGTTTCCTCACCTGTAACACAGAACTGCAGGGTCACAGGGCCTGACCACAGGCCCTGTTTCTCTTTCTTTTGGTCAATATTTTTTATCTTTTTAAAGAATCAACCACGTGGCATTAACTCTTTGTATATTTTTATTCTCAATTTCATTAATTTTAGCTATAATCTTATTTCCTGTGTTCTACAAATTTTTAATCACTTAGCTCTTGCTTTTCTAGGACCTTGAATTGTAGCATTAATCATTCATTTGAAATCTTTCTGTTATCTTAAGGTAGTACTCAATGCTATACATATTCCTCTTAGTACTAGTTTCATATTGTCCCAGAGAATGTGAAATGTTGTATCTCTATTCAAATTTGCTTCTAAAAACTTTTTAATTTCCTCTCTCATTTCTTCTGTAATCCATTTATACCTCAATAGAGTGAGTTCAAATCTTCAAGTGTGTATGTGGTTTATATAACTTATCTTACTGATGATTTCTACATTAATTCCATTATAATCTGCTAGCATGCATAAGATTATATCATTTCTTGTATTTGATAAGACTTATACTATACCTAGCATAAGGTTTGTTTTGGAAAATGTTCCATGAGCTACTGATAATAAAGTAAATTCATCTGTTTTGGGGGAGAAATATTGTGTATTGTTGTCAATTACATCCATTGTATTTGTATTATTAATTAAGTTAGAAATGTTTTTATGTATTTGATGCCTGGATAACCTGTATATTGGTGAAAGGGATATGTAGAAAACTCCCAGTATTGTCATAGTGGGGTCTCCAAGGGATTTTTGTCAAGCAATATTTTAAGGTAATGTAAGGTGTTGAGGGCCGTCTTGGACAAGATGGCGCCTGGCAATGAGCCAAAGGGCACTGGGTACCAAAATAAGGAAGTACCCATAAAGGTTGCTTGCCTACTAGTTCCTTGGAGACTTATGTCGTGTTGACGCCAGGCTCTAGGATTGGCTATCTAATATCATGCCGCACGTGGATAGCTCATGATTTATATAGTGCTATGCTGACATTCCTCTGCATGCTCTCCTGTGTGAGAGAAAGCTTTGCTGTAATTGGCTGATAAGCTAGGAGCCTGGGGGAGGAGAGAGGGAGAGGGAAGAAGAAGGGAGATAGGGGAAGAACAAAGGAGGCAGAAAAACAGGGAGGACGCAATAAATCTGGTCAACTAAAGATTGGTGGTGTCTCCTTTCTTCCCGCCGGTTCCGCTGGATGGAACAAGTGGTTGCTCGGACGGGGATCTTCTTCCTTCTATTGCATCCTCCCACATAAGCAACTTTAGGTAAGCTACAGGAAAACCATAGGAAATAACCCCGGTAAAGGGAGTCTGCATAACCCCGGTAAAGGGAGTCTGCATAACCCCGGTAAAGGGAGGCCACATAACCCCAGTGAAGGAAGTCTAAATAACCCCGGTAAAGGGAGGTCAAATAACCCCAGTAAAGGGAGTCTGCATAACCCCAGTAAAGGGAGGCCACATAACCCCGGTGAAGTGAGTCAGTATAACCCCGGTAAAGGGAGGCCACATAACCCCGGTGAAGGGAGTCAGTATAACCCCGGTAAAGGGAGGCCACATAACCCCGGTGAAGGGAGTCAGTATAACCCCGGTAAAGGGAAGCCACATAACCCTGGTGAAGGGAGTTTGCATAGCCCCAGTAAAGGGAGGTCTCATAACTCCAGGATGGGGTCACAAGTGTCTAGAATTCAAATGATAGGAAACATACAAGATGTACTTAAGGCTAATGGAACTGCCGTAAAACGATCTACTGTAACAGCATATGTAACTACACTGGCCAAGGTTAGTCCTTGGTTTTTGGAAGAGGGAGTCCTAAATATTCCACAGTGGGAACATGATAAAGAGGATCTTATTAAAGCAGAAAAGAAATCCCGTTACCTAGAGGTACTTTTCCCATGTGGCAGCTCATTAAGGAATGTCTAATATCTAAAAAAGGTAAAATAATAACTTTAGTAAAAAAAGGAAATATGTGTCTGGAAGAGATAAAGAAACAACTAAGAATAGCTTCTCATAAAGAGGAAGAAGAGGAGGAGGGGCTTACTGGGGAGGAATTAGAAAGAGAATCAAGGACACGGTTGACCCCATCAGTTGTATCGGGAAGGAATACCAATCCCTTCCTGGAGGCAGCCGCTCCCCCTCAAGCAGCCTGCCCCCTATATCCCCCAAAGTACCCTTGGGAGGAGTTATGTCATGCTATAATCAGATTGTTTTTTCACTGCGGGGAGAAGAAACCCCCCTTAAGGAATCCTCAGCAGTACCACAATTCTTCCCTGTACTAGAGAACCAAAATAGACAAAGATTCCACCAACCTCTGGATTTCAAAACAGTAAAAAATTTTAAGGAGGCAGTGGCTACATACGGTCCACAGGCCCCATTTACAATTAGTATGTTGGAATCAGTATCAGGGCTAAATCTAGTGCTGGGAGATTGGAAAAGGCTATATAAAGCTGTGCTATCAGGGGGGCAGTACCTAGTGTGGAAAACTGCATGGCAGGAAGCCTCATTAGAAGCGGCACGATGTAATGCTGCCGCAGGCTTTCCCCAAAGAAATGTAGAAATGCTAACAGGACAACGAAACTATGAAGGTAATCAACAGCAGATTATTTACGATCCTGGGGTATATGCACAAATTCCTGCTGCTGCCACTAAAGCCTGGAAGTTAATTCAAGGGTCAGGAGATTTACAGGGGCAGTTGTCTAAGGTGATTCAGGGGAGTAATGAACCATTTGCAAATTTTGTTCATAGACTAATCCAAACAGCTGCTAGAGTATTTGGGGATTCAGTACAAGCTATGGCCTTAATAAAACAATTACCTTATGAGCAAGCAAATAGATGGTGTAAAGAAGCTGTAAGACCATGGAAAAATAAAGATTTAAGTACATACATAAAGGTCTGCAGGGATATCAATGATGCAGTCATTACAGGACAAGTAATAGCTGCTGCTCTTCATGGGCCAAATCAGGGGCAATCAAGAGCTAAAGGAATAATATGATTTAAGTGTGGGCAAGAAGGGCATTCCAGAAGAGACTGCCCTGAAGGGCCCACAGGATTAAAGCCCAGGGGAACACCTAAGACTAGAGAACAGCAAGGACAAATCAACCTGCCCCAGGTCTATGTCCCCAGTGACTGAAAGGAAGGCACTGGGTGAGATTTTGTATATCAAGATTTGACATAGAGAGAAATCCTCTTCCTACCCAGTCAAAAAACAGCCAGGGGGGCCCAACCCAGGGCCCTCAAATATACGGGGCCTTTCAGAATCCCATAGTCCAGATCCCCACTCACAATCCTTTCCGACTATCTCCTCGTTTGTACCAAGAAACATCAGGGAGCGGCAGATTGGACCTCTGTGCCTCCACCCGACTCGTTCTAACCCCAGAGATGGGAGTACAAGTGGTCCCCATGGGCATACATGGACCACTCCCTGAGGGCACAGTAGGATTATTGTTGGGGTGGAATTACACAACTCTGTCAGGATTACAAGTATTTCCAGGAGTCATTGATTCTGATTATACTGGGAAATAAAGATTATGTTATCCTCCCCTCAAGGGTATCTGTTGTTTCTCCAGGAGACAAAATAGCCCAAATATTGATATGCCTGGCATCATGGGACTTTCCCAGTTCAAAAGGATGGAGGAGACAACAGGTTTGATCAGCAGGATCGGGTGTCTTTTTGGGCACAATCAACAAAAAATAGATCATGCTTAAATTGAAAGTTAATGGTACTCCATAGAGGGTCTAATAGACACAGGTGCTGACATCTCTATATAAGACAGAAGACTGGAACTAATCATGGTCTGGTACCGCATCCAGTACTACCTTACGGGACTTGGATTGCCCCAAACCCCATTACAAAGTTCAGCTGTGTTATCTTGGGAGGACCTGATGGGAAAAGGGGGACATTCCAACCTTTTTGTATTAGCTCACCTACCTGTCACTCTTTGGGGAAGAGTCATGTTAACACAGATGGATGTTGTTCACTTCTTCCTCAGTTGAACAAAAATATTTCCTGTCTAAACCCAACAATTTTACCAGTCATGGTGGGACAAGGTATATCCTGGAAAAGGACTAGGGCAAGAATCTACAAGGTATGACCTGCCCATTCAATCCGAAGGACAAAACAGGGACTAAGGGGCTGGGTTTTCTGGAGGTGTCACTGAACCATTAAAGATAACATGGAAATTCAATAATCCTATCTGGGTCCCCCAGTGGCCCCTTTCTTAAGAAAAAATAGAGGCAGGCCCAGGAAATAGTTAATCAAACTATGAAGGAAAATCAATTCATTCCTTCCACTTCCCCTTGGAATACACCCATTTTTGTCATAAAAAAGAAGTCTGGGAAATGGCAACTCTTGCAAGATCTGAGAGCCATAAATTCCAGTATGCAGATTATGAGCCTGGTACAACTGGGTCTCCCCTCATTAGCTGCTATTCCAAAATATTATCATATCATCTCTATAGACATAAAATATTGTTTCTTTTCCATTCCTGTGCATCCTGAGGATAGTCCTTGATTTACCTGTTCAGGAACAGGAGACCTTATTAGGGGTATTTGATGATATTATCAAAACCCTAAAAAAAATGGGGATTACATGTGCCACAGGAAAATGTGCAAACCCACAGCCCTATTACCTTTCTAGGACATCAAATATTAGATACCTATGTTAGGCCACAAAAAATTCAATTAGCCACAGGAAAGCTTAAGACTCTAAATGATTTCCAAAAATTATTAGGTGATATAAATTGGGTAAGACCAAATTTGGGAATTACCACTGGTCAACTTAGGAATCTGTTTGATATTCTCCAAGGTGATTCAGACCCTACATCCCCCAGAATTTTAACTCCTGAAGATAGAAAAGCCTTAAGGTTAGTAAAACAAGCTTTAAAAAATGCTCATAAAGATAGAGTTGATATATCCTTGCCTTTTAAGCCTTTTAGTGTTAGATTCTGAATATACTCCTACAGGTCTGGTATGGCAAACTGGACCCCTGATATGGATCCATTTGCCAGTATCCCCCAAATATGTTGTTTCCCCGTATCCTGTGATGGTAGCAAATCTAGTTACATTAGGACTTAAGACAGCCCTTCGAGCTTTTGGAGTTCATCCTCAGACAGTTATTGTCCCGTACTTGGCAAAACAGTTTGAAATACTAGTTAACAGTAATGAAGATTGGGCAATTGTCTATTGTTCCACCATGGCCACGTTTGATAATCACTTGCCAAGTTCACCTATGGTCAAGGTCTTCAAAAGACATCCAGTTATTTTCCCTCAGGTTGTTAAGGCTCAACCTATACCAGCAGCAAATAGAATCTTTACAGATGACTCCTCCTCCAGCACAGCTACAGTAGTTTCTGATAAAGTACAGACTATTATTGCTTCTCATAAGTCTGCTCAAACAACTGAACTAGAAGCAATTATATCTACCTTACTACAATGCTTTATCAAGTACAAAATCTTCTGTGGGTTCGCAAAGAACATTTATATATAGGCCAGATCAGAGCACATTCAGGCTTACCTGGGACTTTAGCTCAAGAAAATTCTACTCTAGACTCAACTACTCGAGATCCTCATGTGTTTAATATTGTACAAGAAGCAATTAATTTCCATAAAGATTTTCATGTCAATGCTACTACTCTCCAAATAAAATATAACATTACAAAAAAAAAACAAGACAGAAATATAGTAAAAGAGTGTCCTGCCTGTGTGCCTCATTTATCTGTTCCTCATTTTGGAGTCAATCCTAGAGGGCTCCTTCCAAATCATCTATGGCAGATGGATGTCACCCATCTCCCCGAATTTGGTACTTTAAGATTTGTACATGTAACTGTAGATACCTACTCAGGATATATATTTGCCACCGCCCATACAGGGGAAAAGACAAAAGATGTAATCAGTCATTCCCTTCAAGCCTTTGCTACTATGGGAAGGCCAAAATCAGTTAAAACAGATAATAGGCCTGCATATACTTCTTCTTCATTTCAACAGTTTTGCTCAAAGATTAATATCTATCATTCTACAGAATTATCCTACAATCCACAAGGACAAGCTATCATGGAAAGGGCTAATCAAACATTTGAAAGTCTGCTTAACTAAACAAAAAGGGGTATTAGGGTCATTAGCTCCTCCCAAGAACAGACTTCACCTTACTTTATTCACCCTCAATTTTTTAACTTCGGATGCTATGGACTGTACTGAGGATGATAGATATTTTAGTGGAAAGTCTGGTGGCCATCCACAAGCAAAGTGGAAAGACATCTTGACTGGATCCTAGAAAGGACCTGATCCAATATTAATTTGGAGGAGAGGATTTGTTTGTGATTTTCCTCAGGACCAACAACAACCTAACTGGGTCCCGGAGCGCTTGGTAAGAACTATCCATAAGAAAGAAAATGGCACCGAAACACAAAATGATGGTGATAGTGGTAAGCCTGCTGTTGTTAGCTCTTCTTAATACTTTCGGGGATATATCACTCATGGCACACAAGTTTTCCCTCAATTATTTCCTAGTACAGAACTTCTAGGTATTCCTTACCTACCAGCTGGTTCCACTGTAAAGTCACTTATTACTAGTCTAAACTTCAAGTTAAGAGGTAGTCTTTGCTTCCTCTGGTTAGCCACCTCAGAAACTGCCATAATACAGGGAGGCAATCTCTCTCTCATATATTAAAGGTACAGTCTAAGCAAACCTATATAAAGGGAAGTAATACACCTGTTTATAGTTATACAGGGTGAGAGGCCAATTATTCTTCCTTTTATCAAGTTTCCCCCTACTCCCGTATGTGTCACGTCTCCATTTGTGTTCATTCTGTCTAAGAGTTATAAGTTTGATATTAACATTACTAATAACAATGATAATGATACTGAGGTCCTTAACTGTGTTATGTGTTAAACGTGTTATGTGTTATGTGTTATGTGTTAAGAGTGTTATGTGTCTAGTTGTTGGGATGCTTCACTATTTCCTCTGGCTGTGATTGCCAGGATTCCAAAATTCATTCCAGTCCCAGTGACCTTAATTCATAGTGAGTGGAATTTCCTACCCCTGAAAGCAAAAAGAGATTTCGGTATCTCAGCTATTATAGCCATTGCTGTTGCTGTGGCGGCTGCTGTGGGTGCTGCCACTGCTGCTGGACTTTCCCTAGGAACTGCTATTCCTACTGCTCACGCGCTCAACAATCTGTCACAAGCCACTGCTGAAGCATTGACAGCCCAGGAAAACATCAATGTGCATCTCGCCACGGGAATCCTGATTCTAAACCAAAGAGTGGACCTACTTCAAGAATAAGTGGACATGTTGACTGTTACCACACAGACAGGCTGTCTAGTGCATGCCCAAGCACTATGTGTTACCCCAATACCCTATTCTAATATTACTGCTGCTGCCAATCGTCCAAATGGCTTGGTAACATGCTTAATGGGATATGAAATAAAGAGTTTACTAATTTGACTACACTATTGAAAAATTCTATATTTTTGGTAAATAGTACTCAAGTCAAGGTCCTGGGTAGGCCAGAAGCCATTAGTTTCTTACAGTCAGCGTTACAATTTGGTAAACAATGGATGGGAAGTTTTGCTATGATGAGATTGTTGTTCTTTCTGTTATTATTGCTGCTCAGATATCTGTTGTCTCTAAGAAGTCATCAAAGATGGCAAGCCTTAGTGGTGCGGCAAGCCCTTATGGCCATGGACCAAGGCTCTGATCCTCAGATTTGGCTCTCCCAATTACAGGAGTGGTAGTCAATGATGGGTAAGCACAGGGTGGACTTTATACCAACCTAAGACAGGGATCAAAGCATGCCAACAGCTGTTTGACTCCCAATGACGGGTAAGAATAAAGTCTGACTCTGGCACCTAAGACAGGCACAGTCACTGTCCTTTTCTTTTTATAACAAAAAGGGGGAGCTGTTGAGGGCCGTCTTTTACAAGATGGTGCCTGGCAATGAGCCAAAGGGCACTGGGTACCAAAATAAGGAAGTACCCAAAAAGGTTGCTTGCCTACTAGTTCCTTGGAGACTTATGGCGTGTTGATGCCAGGCTCTAGGATTGGCTATCTAATATCATGCCATGCGTGGATAGCTCGTGTTTCATATAGTGCTATGCTGACATTCCTCTGCATGCTCTCCTGTGTGAGGGAAAGCTTTGCTATAATTGGCTGATAAGCTAGGAGCCTGGGGGAGGAGAGAGGGAGAGGGAAGAAGAAGGGAGATAGGGGAAGAACAAAGGAGGCAGAAAAACAGGGAGGACTCAATAAATCTGGTCAACTAAAGATAGGTGGTGTCTCCTTTCTCCCCACCGGTTCCGCTGGGCGGAACTGTAGGGCTTCCACATTTGTCTTCTTGTTGAACTATTCCCTTTACCAGTATGCAGTGACTTTCTTTGCCTCTTTGATTGTAGTTTGCTTAACATCAACTTTGACAGATATGAGAATAGCTACCTCTGCTTGTTTTCAGAATCCATTTTCTTGTAATATTTTTCCATCCTTTCACTATCAGCCTTTGAATATCTTTGCTCATGGATTGGAATTATATTTTAGTTCATTCTACTACTTTCAGCATTATGGATAGGACTTTATTATTTTCTATCATTTTGGTTTGTTTAGTACATTTAATCCATTCTTAATTTTCATTTAATAAGTTGCTCTTCTAGAGAATTTCCTAGATTTGGGCTTAGTTTTTAGTTCTTCTGTGCATATTATACCTTTAAGTTTTTTTTTGTGGTTCTGGCTCAGTGCTCTGGAATTAATTCATTTATCCTTAACCATGGAAAGTTTTTATTTCTTCTTCAATTCTGAAACATACATTTGCTGGCTATAGAAAATTTATTTATCAACTGTTTTCTCCTAGGGCTTGGTATAGGGCTTCAGATAGCTCATTCCAAATCCTCCTTCATTGCGAGGTTCCATTTTAGGGGTCAGAACAAGCCTTGTTTGTTTGCCTCTACATGTGATCTGCTGCTTCTCTCTTGCCAACTTAATATGATTTCCCTGTTTCTATTAGACATTTTCATTTTGTTGTGTCCTGGAAAGGTTATATCTTTTTTTTATCTATTTGAGTTTCTATATGTGTCCTATATTTGAATATCCATCTCATTGCTAAGGTTAGTATATTTTTCTGCTTTTATTTCACTGAAATTTTTCTTAATGCCTTTAGTCTATATTTCCATGTTGATCTCAATGACTCTAAAGTTTGATCTTTTAGTGCTTTCCATGAATTCTTTTATGTTCTGATTGTAGTCTATTTATTTGCTGTCATTGCATAGTGAGTAGTTAAGTTGATTTAGCCTGCTTACAGGCCAAGAAGTTCTGTTTTCTATGTAATTGAAAATGTTTATGATACTTTTAAATGTATTTTTATTTTGATTTATTGTGTCTTTACTTCCAGTAGTTCTGATTGGTTTCCTGCCATTATCATCATTTGTTTATTGAAATATTGTATCACCTCCTATATTTACTCCTTTAATTCCTTCCTTAAATCTTATTTATATCATTGACCCATTTAATAATTAGTTTTTTTTTATATTTTTTCTCCAGAATTTTAACTGCTTCCACATCTGCTGTTTCCATTTTGGGAGATTGTAAATTTGGGTGTAAAATAGTTTTCCTATTTTCTCATGTTTCAGACATTTTGAATTTGTGTTTTTACTGGAATGGATTATTTTTCCTCTTTTGTGCATGTTTTGTCTGGTGTATAACTACCTTTTTTTCCTAGGGACTTCACTCTGTTTTTTCTGCATAAGCAGATGTCCAAAAGTGAGACCTCAGAGCCTCTTCTAGCAGTTCCTCCTTGGGTTCTGTTCATTTATTTAGGGATTTTGCATCCCCTATTTTATATGTCAAAATGTTACAGGAGCTCTAGTTTAGCTAATTTGCATGTGGAGTGAGGTTTGCTGTTAGTTGACTGAGTTGTGAGTGTATCTAAGCAGCAGGATCTCTGCCCTGAAAATTTATAACATCCCAGGCACTTCCCAGTCCCTATTTATCTAAGAGAAAGAAGTAAGAATAATGGTAGTAACCAATGTAGAGCCTTAAAATAGACTTCCAGTTCCTACTATGATATCTCTGACACTGTCACCTGAACAGAAGTGGCAGGGTCAACATTTAACATCAGCACCAACAACAGTAGCTGTGAATTAAATCAAGATATTAAATCACAGGTGTCAACTATGTCGGCCACTGCATTGATAAGCAAAATAAATGTAAATTTATATAATAGAAATCATATAGACTAAATAGTTCTATCTTCCAGGGTAACTACAGTTTCTTAAGTAGAAAATAAGGCAGTAAAACAAGTTTGAAAAAGTTCAAAACTTTAACATAGTTAAATTGGTAGATGGTACCAGTTGATGGCAATAAAGAGAAAGAAATAAAAATAAAAATAAATTTCATAATATAGAGGGCAAAAGGGAACAAGAACATTTGGTATTAGAGGGGGAAGAAAGTGGAAAAGGACTAAAAAGAGGAACTGAAAAAAACACATAACCAATCTAAAAAATCAAATCCACATAAAACTTTTCCCCACCAAAGTCAAAACAACACTATATTACAATTGGGTGAAAGAAGAGAATTAAATAAACCATAAAATATATGAATATACAGTATCTAAAATATCAATGCAGCAAGAACACACAAATATACAACCACTTACATACACACACACAAATTCACAAAGAAAGTGAAAGAATAAAAAATATATAACACAAAAATTTAAATGTAATTTTAAGAGAGGGATACTTATTTGTTTTGGGGGTTTGCTTTTTGTGTTGTTTTGGAGGGAAATTTCCAATGAGAAATGGAGGACCTGTTCCTGCCGAGCTGTTCAACACTGTCAGCAAGGATGGCTGTCCCTGCTTGTGCTGTGGTGCCATGCCTTGCCTGTCATTTTGGTCTGTCACCTTTGACCCAGGGTTAGGAGTTGTGAATCTGACTTCTGTGTGTCTCTCATCATGCTGGCCCTGGTGGCCTGGAGCCAAAGCTGGGTACCGTAGCTCTCAGCTCCCTGTCCCTCAGCACAGGACAGTGTGGACTGCAGAGTGCTCACAGTGGATGTGCTGCTCCCACAGGAGCTCAGGGCAGAGAGGTCCAATGGGGAGTCCCAGCTTCCCATCTGGAGTCCTGAGCTAAGGAGAAGGTAGGCAGTGCAGCCTCCCTCTAGGCCAGCACCCTGAGTGCCTCCTCAGGTTGTGGTATTGTTTTCTCATTTCCTTGCTTTTGCATCCTTTGGGTTTGGTTGGCTTTGCTTTTATTAGATTGTCGTGACACAAAATTCATGATTCATTTAAAATTTTATTTCCTTCTCTTCGAATACAAACATTGAGAGTCCTGTATTTACATTATTTGTTCATCTATCTCAATGTACCCATGAAGTAGCATAATAGTTCTCTCACCTGAGAACATTCTAGAGAAACATGAGGACCTGGGGGCTGGGCTGAGACATCACCTTGAGGTATCTCTCTGGTGCTGTTCTCAGCCTGTTGCCTGAAGAAGATTACATACTCAATGGTCTTGCCACAGTGACCATTGAGAGAAACTTTTCAAAAAGTGTAAGTGGTATAAAATCACGATTCCTCAAGATAATACCAGCTGGTGTTTACACTGAATAATTCTGAGATATGAGCAGTGTGGGCAGAACATGAGACTTGTTTTTAGTTTGGGAAATATTGCAAAGGTGAAGGGATTATTCAGATAGAAATTACATCCCAAGGCAGTTAATTTTAAATCAACCAAAGGGAGATAATTCAGGGTAGGCATGATTTTTTCACATCAGAGCCCTTAAGAAAGGAGCCAAGGCCTCAATCTTGTGGAAAGATTCTTTATAAGGGTCTGATTACTGAGAAGCCCATATGGCAGGGAACTTCTGATGACCTGAAAGAAAGTACAGAGACCTCCTACCAATAGCCACAAATAATCCAGCATCCTCAGTCACTCAGTCCCAAAGAACATAATTCTGCCTCATCCTTGATGTCCTTGGAAGCAGATTCATCAAGTCTCCTGATGAGGAGGCAGTTGAGAAAACACCATGATTGCAACTTATAAGACCTGAGGAAAGACCCAGTCTAAGTCTATCCACTCTCCTCACTTCAGAAATTGTGAGATCACAAAGTAATACATTAAAGTTATAAAGTATGGGAAATTATTGTGAATCAACTGCAAATTAATATGATGCCAGGCATGGTGGTTTATGCATGTAATCCTAGCTACACCGGGGACTGAGGAGACGGAGACAGGAGAATATCAAGTTCAATGCCAATCTCAGCAACTTATCAAGATCCTGTTTCAAAATAAAAAAAATAATAATGATAAAAATGGCTGGAATGTAGCTCAGTGATTAAACCATCCTTGAATTCAATTCCTGGTAAATATGAAAGAAAGGAAGAAAAGAAGGAAGGGAAAGAGGAAGGAAGGAAAGAAGGAAGGAGGGAAAGAAGGAAGGAAGAAAGAAAGGAAGAAAGGAAGGAAGGAAGATATGAATGAATGAGGGAGGGAGAGAAGAAACAAGAGAGAACTAGTGCAACAATAATATTTCACGTGTAGCAAGGTAGGATCATAAACTTTTAAAGTGCAGAAATGTGCATCTGAACTGGGTCACATGCTTCTTCAAGCTATATGTTTGAGCTTTTCCACTCCTTTGGAAAGATGCAGAAGCCCATTGTAGGTCAAGGTAGGGATGGAGGGGTCTGTAACAACTACCCCTTCCTGACTGTGACCATGCAACACAGGCTTCTGGAGTCCAGTACACCTGAGCCTCCAGAGAAACTGGAACATGAAACATAAGGAAGAGAAGAAAGTCTTGGGGGGCAGAACTATTGAACCATAATGGAAGAGATTCATGAACACCAAATAAGGGGAAAAGACAATTTACAAATCTACAACACAGGACCTACTTGTGGGACAGACACAGAGATACACAAATCAAAGCAGACAGTACCATCACAATTCTGAGTTCTCTAAACAACTATGGAGGACTTCTCTGTGAGCTTGTTCAAATAGCAGTGGTGAAACCTTAAATACTTGAATGAATATAAATCAGCCTCTGTCTGAAAATTTATAACTGATAATTTTGAAAGGGTAGAAAAAAGATTTCTTGAGGCATAAAACTATTTTTTGGCCAAAATACAACTAAACCCAGAAGACACATTGAGAAATTGAGCCTTGTACTCTTGATGTAGTAAGGAAATCATTAAATTATAAAATTATGGGGAGAGACAATCTGAGAAATTTATTAAATAAGTTTTTGTTTCAGATTAAGTCATTCTCTACATAGAAAATCCTACACCTAACCAAAATTGTTAGAGATCTGATAAATAAATTCAGCAAAGTAGCAGGAAACATAATTACTATACAAAAATCAGTAGAATTCCTACATACCCACAGTAAACTCACTGAGAAGGACATCAGGAAAATATTACCATCACAAAGATTTCAAAATAAAATGCACTGGAATAAACCTAGCCAAGGAGGTGAAAGAACCCTACAAAAAAATTACAAACACAGAAAGAAGAAATCACAGAAGACATGAGAAGAGAGAACAACATCCATTTTCATGGAATGGGAGCATTAATATTGTTAACATGGCCATTCTGTCCAAAATGACCATCAGACTTAATCAAACTTTACCAAAAAAACCAATGAATTCTCCACAGAACAACAAAACAACAGTCCTAAAATTCATATGGGAACATTACAAAAGTCCCAAACCACCAAAGCACAGCTGAGCAAAAAGTACACCTCATGTACATATATGACTGCAAGACCAATGTGATCCTTCAATATGTATGAGCAGAAAAATGAGAGATTACAATCCACTTATGTATCATCTACCAAAATGTATAAATACGTTCTACATTCTTGTGCAAAAAATTAGGACAATATAAAATTAATAAATACATATAAAAGAATAGTTGTCTAAAAAACTAGGACATTTTTTTGGCTGCATATACTTCTTCAAAGGTCCAAAATTTTATAAAAGGAAATAATGGGAAGAAAAGGAACAATTATGTGTGCCTTCACTCTTATGCAATTTTGGAATGAACTATGAAAATAAAAGGAAATTATTTGAATGGCTGACAGATGTGAGAGGAGGACAGTGGCTAGAAGAGGAGGCAGAGCAGGAACCAGTGATAGTGTAGTTCATGAGAAAGGTTCACCTGAAATGCAGGGTAGGAGGAAGGAGAGAGAGAGGAAGGAAGAGGAGGAGAGCGGGGGGGGGAGAGAGATAGGGAGAGAGAGGGAGGGGCAGACAGAGAGAGGAGGAAGGCGATAGGGCACATATCAAGGGTTTGATCTGCAGGTAGACATGTTACCTGAGAGATGCGGGTGAAGGTGCTCACAGGTCAAGAGTGAGACCAGGAGGACAAGGAATCAAAATGCACAAGGTGCAGATTGGAGGAGGCACAGGGGAGAATTCATCCTCAGTGTGTGGAAGTCACTAGGTTCTTCTGGGTGGGTGAAGAATGAAGACTGGCTCAGTCACGTGATGTGTCCCAGGAAACCTGCAGATTCCTGTGACCTGAAAGCTCCTGACTGTCTCTAGGAGACCACCCAGCATTTGTGCTTGAGGACTCCCACCAGATAAGTGAATAAATAAACAAATACCCAGAAAAGACCTGTCTCCTTCTTTTCTCCTGCAAACCCTCCAAACAATAAATCAAATCATGGGACCTGTCAGGAGACAGGTGGCAGGACAGCTCAGGGCCCTGTGAGGAGAAGCAACAGGGGAATAAGAGAGGTTTGAGTCTGAGGTTAAAGTTCTGTGGGAGGAGCACTGTGGACCTGCCCACAGGAGCACTCTGTCACATCCTCAGCCTGGAGCCTGTGGCTGGGGACACTGAATTCTGTCCCTCACTCACTGCCCCTGAACCTTGATGGGTTCTCAGTGGCCACGTGGATGTCCAGGAGATGAGAAGTCTGGGAGCCTCTTGTGGCTCTGCTGGTGCCAGGCAATATTGTCCTTCTGGTTGGATGAGTGACCCTGGCTGGACCTGCAGCTGATGGTGACCATGTCTCCTGCACACAGGCAGGGAGCCTGGAGACTGGGTCATCTCCATGTCCCCACAGGCACCTACAACAGGAAAATCAGGATTGGCCCACAAGCATACACACACACACACAAGCAGAGACATTTTATCATATTTACTCTGAAATATCATTTAAAATCCATTTTCCAGGGGTTTTGTGATTCAGCACATAATTAGGTCCACAATGGAAGTCACCATTATTTCCAAGCCCAGTGACTTGGCTGCTGCCATCTGTTAACAGGATGGCTTCAGACTCAGTCAAAGGTACATGGGTCAGTCAGACCTCCCTGAGCTCACCTGGTCAGGCATATGCTCACAGTCCTGGAGGAGCCTGTGTGCATGCTCTTGGGCTTCAGCCAGGCTGCATTGAGGGCCCTGTGGTGACAAAGGTGAGTCTAGGTGGTCAAGCAGCACTCTGACATTGAGTAATGTGACTAGACTCCCATCTATCTAGTGCTCCATTTAGGAGGGTCTCTGCATAGTGTGGGGTTGTCACCGAGAGGGAGTGTACCAAGGTTAACTCATCCCCTCTCAGACCATAAGGGCAGTGACCGCTATGATACCTAAGTGCGAAGGCCATCCAGAAGCCACTGGGTTTAATTCTTTTGGAAGAGATGAGCATAGGCCTCTTAGGCCCTGGATCTTAGATCAGAAACCGCTTGACAACTTTGCTTTATTTTTGTTTTTCTTTTTTATTTCCATAAATAAATTGAAGGGCTTAATGACATCACTATGAAGTTGAATGTTGTCTCTTTTTAGACATCGTTTTATAAAATGTACATATATTGTTTCCTGAGTCTATAAGAATGTTAGTTAACATGACATTGTATTTAAAATATGAATTAAAGAAAGGCTGACAGAGCCTTTAAAGTTCTTGTGTGGAAAACAGGCAAAAGTTTTCATGGTTTATATTATTACCCTTCAGTTGAGCAGGATCACATTATGATTTACAAATACATTTACATTTTTATCCCAATGTAAAAGGAGGTTTAGCTTTGGTTACAGAATGTTAAATGATATAATTGAAATTTTTTAAAAATTGTTATCCTTCTAAGTCTAAAATCAATATTATAGACCACTTTAGTTTGGAGAATACCTGCTTGATAAAATGTTTCCTTAGCCTTTTATGTTGAAGGTTTCTATGCATGGGAGAAATGAACATAATTAATATGCAAAGAAGAATAATAGCACCACAGTTACATTGATGTCTTTATACTAACCAGGCTGAGTTTTTAAAGGAAAATTTAGACTTTGTAATAGAGTACAATACTCTAAAACAAAAGTTGTTGTTTAATCAGAGTTGTACAAACCCTAATTTTTAAGACTACGGTTTCCAGAAGGTAAAACAACACACACAATGTTAAGAGTAAATTAGTTTTAAGAAATCCTTATCATTTTAACATATAGATTTAACTGTCATTTATATCAGTACATTAATATTGACATTAGGGAAAAACCTTGAGTAGATTTAACTGATTGTCATCCTTACATATAATTAACTTAGTTATGTGCAAACCTTTTTATCACTTAATTAGACCCTCTTCTTGTTTACCATTACTTTACCGGATAAAAGACTTTCTTACCTAGTAATGTTTTCCTTTATTTACTAAATATATTTTATATGTAGAACTCTTTAATTTTTTTATAACTTTGGCAACCTTCATTACCTTAGGGTCAGAATATTGGCTGACTTGACTTGTATCCTTAATGCACTTTCATAACATTTTTGTGGGGTTCAAAACTACATCCAGCCATTGGACCCATTGGACCTGAAATGATCAGGATGGCCAGGACGACCAGCTGCCATATTTCACACCTTCTGGCAATTCAGAGGTCCACAGTCCCCCATTTGGCCATCCCACATTGAAGTGGGTCATTCTAATTCACATAGGGTTTGGAGGCCTCCCGGTGTTAAAGGCACCCCATAATCAACATGGAACTCTGACGAGAATTTGTTAACATACATTCCAGAGGGTCAGATACCCAGGGAGACTGGTTAGATCACATGATAGGACTAAGGGTTAGAGCAAAGGTAGAAATGGGATAAACTCACAGACAAAAACATAACCAGACAGTGAGACAGCGAGTAACTGATGGGTCCCACCTGTCAGGGAGAGAAGAATGTTTTCTCTCTGAAGCAACAATGAGGGAGCAACGACTCAGACAACAAGACAAACACGTGATCAGCTAAAGACAATTTTCCAAGAAAAACAGAGACTCTCTCCTCCCATTCCAGTCTCCAGACCATCATCATCACCTATTTATCAGAGGGCCTGTGCCAAGATGGCCCCTTGTCAGAAAACCAACTAACTGAAACACCTACAAGGCTTTACCATCAACCTAGTTGACACACCTCTGACTCTCCATTCACTGGAGGTGAAACACCACAGAAGATTTAGCACCAACCTAGTTGACACACCTCTGACTCTCCATTCACTGGAGGTGAAACACCACAGAAGATTTAGCACCAACCTAGTTGACACACCTCTGATTCTCCATTCACTGTAGTTGAAACACCACAGAAGATTTAGCACCAACCTAGTAGACACACCTCTGAGTTTCCATTCACTGGAGTTGAAACACCATAGAAGATTTAGCACCAACCTAGTTGAGACACCTCTGGAATTTACATTCACACCAAATGGAGAGAACTAATAAGGAACCTCCCAGCACGTAGACTCATTGGTCTCCTCTTCATGCCTGGGTTCAAATCAGTCACCACGTAGGATCCAAACCACCTCAAAACCACAGTAGAGGGCACTCCTCTGTGTGTGGGATGAGGGTCCTGGGCAACTCAGAGCCACAGCCTGAACTCTGGTTTATATCTTGACATGACCTCCAAATGTTAAGTTGCCTTTCCAGTAACTGAAATAAAACTCTGGGTCCTTTTGAAGTAAAAGACAAATTATATATTTTGATCAGGGTCAGTGAAGCAGAAATCAAATAGTTCTGCAATTTCCAATACCTGCATGGGGTCAACTGCCCCTTAAAAACTGGAAAACCACAAAGAAGGGAGGAGGGGGTGGGGAGTTACAATCACAGGTTACATGAAACATGTTTTCTCAAAATTCTCAGCACATGTTCAGAAGGGCAAGCTCACATCCCATAAGTCAAGTGTATGGTGGTCAGTGTGCAAAGTGGGATGGGGAAGTGCTAACTTCCATGGGAGTGGGCTCACAAGGAGAGTGGGATGATTTCACACAGGATGAGTTGTCTGAACAAGATAGGGGCAGCTTAGCTTAATGTTCAAATCAGCCCATAACGAGCTTCTATTGTAATTCAAAAATAACTTGAAAAGGACTCAGTACCCAAATCATGAAGCTTACATTATTAATATTGATCAAATAATAAAACATGCTGAAAAAAAAAGTATGTAAAGAGAAGAGGAGAGAGAAGGAGGGAGAGAGGAAGACAGTTGAGGAAGAGGAAGAGAAACAATGTCTTGAAATACTAAAAAGCAAATTTCAACCTAAAAACCTGTAGCCAGAAAATTGAGGTTTTGAAGTAAATACAGAAACGTTTTCACACAAAACCTAGACAACATATCATGGGCCTTTGCACAGGAGAAGAAATGACCCAATGACTCTTGCAGGCAAAGGCAGGTGGCAGCCTAGGAAGGCCTCCATTGCACAGAGGAGGTAAAACAAGAAAAGACTGACAAAACTGCCTTTTCTTATCTAAAAGCCTTTAATATTTCATTGACTGTGAGCTCACAACTATACCAGGGCTGCATGGGGTGTGTAATACCCAAGAGTCAAATACCTGACAACAGCACAATTGAAACCCCTTTACTGCAGAATCATGGTGCAGAGAATGCTGAGAGGAAGCTCCAGGCAGGAGGCCTCCAGGGGAGAGTCAGGAAGAGACTCTCAGAAAGTCAGCCTCCCAGAGTCCCAGCACCCTGCCTCCTGATTCCCCTCCAGCTGTTCAACAGTCTCCCTCCTCACAGGATAGGGCTGGCCTGTTCCCAATCCAGTGCCAGAAAGTATCTGTGAGTGAACTGAGAGGTCAGGACAATGAAAGTCTTGCCTGTTGACCACTCTGGGAGGAGAACTGCTCCAGGGGAAGCCTGAGGACACCTGGTGAGGACCCCCAGGCAACCCAGGGCAGGGCATGGTGAGAACTCCATGCCCTGGCCAATGGCAGCATCCACTGGCCAAAGTAGGGGAGGCCCCTGGAGATCCAGCAGAGAAGGCTCTCCATGCTGCAACTGTGGCTCACATCCCACACACCTGAAGACACACCTGGAGCCAGAACCATCCAGGAAGCCACTCCTGATTCCTCACTTAGAGAAACAGGGGGAGAGTGAAAAACTATGGTTTAAGCTAATGATTGGGGCAATGTTTTACACAGAAACACACAGTGCATGCAGAGGAACAGAAAGAAGTTCCACAAATTATTGACAACAGTGCTTCACTGGACTGACATATGGTAGAAGGTATGAGAACCTTACGTAGGTTAGATTATATGAGATTTTCTGACAAAATACAGAATTGTGCTTTGATATCTAGTCTACTGTTTGTCTTGTTAAACGGTGATTTTTTTTAAGAGAAGGGTTTTCCTCACAGGTAAAACTCTTCTTCAACAATCACTCACTTTCCTCCAGCCACAGCCAAGTCCATGGTCTCCACATGTTGCAAACACAAGGGGACACAGGCTCCCCATCCTGAGTCCCTGCATGACAGTTTAAAGCAGTCCCTGTGTGACCCCGAGGACACAGCCTGGGCAAGATTCATTGGTATCAACTGTAACACGTGGGACAGTGGTGACCTCCTCACTCCCTGAGTGCTATGAAGGCACAAAAGAAAACCTGAGTGGCTACAGGGAGAGACTAGGGTGTCCTCTTCACTTCCTATAATGCTGCTGTCTTACCAGGTAAACATGTGAAATTACATTCATGCTTGAAACACATCAGCTTTTTTTTTTTTTTTTTTTTTTTTTTTTTTTTTTTTTTGGCAGTGCTAGGAATTGAACCCAGGGCCTATGTGCTTACAAGGCAAGCACTCTACCAACTGAGCTATCTCCCCAGCCCCACATCAGTCTTTCAAAGCCTGAGGTCTTGGTGAGGATTTTTTACAGGTTGATTTTGCCCTCTTATGGACAAAAGTGGGACATCTTAGCACAGAACTAACTGAGAGGAACCTCAAGGTGAGCCTCCTCTGTGTCCACAGGATGCTGTGCCCTCTGCTCTCCACACTGATGTTCTACAGCTCCAAGGGGACAGCTCACCCACCTGTCCATCTCAATGACACAGACACTCCAACCCAGAGAGGAGCTCAGAAACCAGCTGTCATGCCTGGGAACCAGAGAAGAGTCTGGAGCAGAAATGTCTAACCAGGTCACTCACTGAGTTCAGGAGAGCTGAGGCCAAAACTAGGTGTCAAGTCCTAATCATGAGTCCATCCTCCTCCAGTCCCAAGTCCAGAAGAGCAGAAGTGCAGAAGAGGTTCAGTATGACTTGTGGCACCTGTGGTCCAGGGTCTCTGACAAGGAACAGCAAGAGGGAGGAAGAAAGTGTCTCATCTATAAGAAGAAACTAACATAGAAACTTCCCTTGTCCACTCTCTCCAGTGGCTTCAAGGTGTTCTTCTCTTGGGCAGTGTTCAGATGACTATGAGTGTCATAGATGGCTATTACTAGGACAGTCTGTCCACCAACTTATAGACCCAGCTCCCAAAATTTCACACTCACTGCCCCAGGTGGACATGTCCTTAGTCCTCTGAACTTGGGCAGGGCTCCTGGGTCTCCAGGTGAAACACAGGTTTCTTTCCACCAGCTCCCTTTGACCTTTGTGCTCCAGTTTCATTCACTAGGACAGGAGAAAGTGATAGCTAACACTGCCCCTGACACTCTTGTATTTCACAGGTGACAGAAGACACCAGAAGCTCTGCCAATACCGGAACTCCATGTTGTGGGCAGAAGAATTTCAGAAAATCAATACCAGTGAGGTGGGACTTGCAGCCTGTCTCCTTAGCTGGGAGGGAGCCAGCAGAGTGGCCATTCCTCTGAAGGACTTTCCTGCAGGCAACATCCATAGAACCGGATCTGTGCTATCTTAGGGTGGCAGGTCTAGGGCAAGATGAACCCCACAGAGCCAGGCTTCCATGATGGGCCTCCTGTCCACACCACATGCAGCCTGGGCAGTTTCTGTACTGTATTTCCTCAAAATACAGAGACACCATATGTCCCCTGGGCTCAAAAGGCAGGCCCCACCCTCCCTCACTCTCTCCACCCCAGCACCCACCAGGGCATTTGCATGCTGCTCCCTGGGGAGGACCTGCCTGCAAGTCTGACATAAAAGCTCAGCTCTAACCTGGCCTTCACTCACCAGGACTCCTCAGCTCACCTTCTCAAAGCGAGGCTCCCTGCTCAGGTCCTGGGGCTGCTGATGCTCTGGATCCCTGGTGAGGACAGAGGGGAGGAGGAAGGAGAAGGGGGAGGGATGTGAGCCCTGTGACCCCCGATCTTTCCATGTGTGCTCTGTTCACATGAGAGATGAGCAGGTTTTCACTCCAGGATGGGGCAGGTGATTTTGATTAATATGAGGTAGAAGAAGAAGGATCAAGCAACCTGCCTCTGATCAAGATTGTCACAAAGAAAGAGAAAGACGCCGTAGAAAAATTTAAAAGTGTGTGTTATACTTACAAAAGTCCTTCTAAAAATTGATACCTGTGTTATATAACTCATATTAAATTAAACTCATTTGGAAAAAGAAAGAAAGACAAATCTAATGTGATTCATTATGACACTACATAACTTTAAATTTCTCTGTCATTATTTCAGGATCCAGTGGGGACATTGTGCTGACCCAGACTCCTCTCTCCCTGCCTGTCACACCTGGAGAGCCAGCCTCCATCTCCTGCAGGTCCAGTCAGAGCCTCCTACACAGTAATGGAAACACCTATTTGTATTGGTTTGTACACAAGCCAGACCAGTCTCCACAGAGACTAATATATCAGGTTTCCAACCTGGACACAGGGGTCCCAGACAGGTTCAGTGGCAGTGGGTCAGGGACAGACTTCACACTGAAAATCAGCAGGGTGGAGCCTCAGGATGCTGGACTCTATTACTGCATGCAAGCTACACAATATCCTCCCACAGTGGTGCAGCCCCGAACAAAAATCTCCTGCCTGGGTGGCACAGCTGCCACATGTGCTGCTGGTCTGGCAGCAGCTCAGCAGATGCTCTGAGTGTGTGAGAGTAAGATTTTGGGGACTCAGGCAACAGAGTGCACCTGAGGGCTGTGAACCACAACTGCCTAAGCCACAGCTCAGGCCAAACCCATTCATAGCACTGTCAGCTGCAGCAGCCTGGCCTGGCACATGGAGGACAGGAGCAGAGGGGTCCAGGGACTTTATGATGAACAGACAAGATGAGCATGGACACTGCCTGTTGAGCACGACCTGTGTCCTGGGTGAGAATTTGACAAAGGGGTACGATGTTGTAGGGAATTCTTATGGTCCCTCCATGCTTGGGATTCAGACCTAATTACAGACATCAACAATATTTGCAATAATTAATAACACGAAAATTATGAAAATGGTTCCTAAGTTTGCACTCAACCTTGCATTTCTCTTACTACTGCAGCATTCAGCTCAGAGACAGTGATGATGCAGGTTCCACCCCCTGCCTGTCACCTCTCCACCGTCTGCCAACACCTTGAGAATGATCAGAGTTGGAAAAGTGACTCAGTGTCCTACAGAGTGGAAGTGACCCTGGTGATGAAGACCACGTGCAGATAATAGGGACTATGGTCCATGCAGTGAAAGCCAAGCTCCTGTTCTTATTCAGGTTTCATTTTATATGAGAAGATTAATTTATGTGGAACAAAATGTATTCACAATTCTTTTAGTTTATAATGGAATTTCTTGGGTAAGTAATTCTGAAAATATTTGGAATCTCAGATGAAGGAACACATTGTGGCAAAGGGAAACTGATTAAAAGCAGGCAGCTGGCAGCAGTAAGAAGTAAAAAAAAATACAAAGAGATGGCAAAGCTGTATTGCCTACTGGCTGTGTGAAGCAATGCAAGTTCCCTGAGGGAACACAGAGAGTCAGGTACCTTACGTAATATTAGCATCATAGACAGGTGACCCCTGGATTGAGGGTTTAACAGTTCTTGAAATATCCATGAAGTGTAAGAGTGCTTATGCATATGAGTTATTTCTGGAAAAATACAGAGTTGTTCTTTTGTTTTCTGTTTCAGAGTTTTCCCTGGTAAAGTGTGGTTTTTGAAGAATCCAATTTTCTGTGAGAGGTAAAAACAGGCTTCAATACATGACCTATTTTCCTGGCCTCCATTCCATCAGCAGCAGATCGAGGCCATGGGCTCCACATGGTGCAAACACAAGGGCACAGAGACTCCCCAGCCTTGTCACCTGCCTGCCTGGCCCTGGAGGACACAGACTGAGCAAGATTCTCTGGTGGATCTCTGACATGTGGGCAGAAGAGACATCCTCAAACCCTGAGTGCTATGAAGGCACAAAGGAAAACCTGAGTGGCTACAGGGAGAGACCACGGTGTCCTCTTCACTTCCTATAATGATACTGTCTTACCAGGTAAACATGTGAAACTACATTCATGATTGAAAAACATCAGTCCTTCAAAGCCTGAGGCCTTGGTGAGGATTTTGCAGGTTCATTTTGCCCTCTTGTGGGCAAAAGTGGGACAGCTTAGCACAGAATTAAGTGAGAGGAACCTCAAGGTGAGCCCCCTGTGTCCACAGGATCCTGTGCCCTCTGCTCCCCACACTGATGTTCTACAGCTCCAAGAGGACAGTCCACCCACCTGTCTATCTTGATGGCACAGACACTCCATCCAGAGAGGAGCTTAAAAACCAGCTGTCATGCCTGGGAACCAGGGAAGAGACCAGAGCAGAAATGTCTAACCAGGTCACTCACTGAGTTCAGGAGAGCTGAGGCCAAAACCAGGAGTCAGCTGCTAATCTTCTGCCCCATCCTTCTCCATTCAAGTACCAGAAAGACAGAAGGATAAATACATCCAGCATAAACTTTTAAAATACTCTCAATTTAATTAAGAAGATGCTTTAAGATGAGGCTTCTTTTCTCCTCTAAGATCAGTGTAAAGTGAGTACATTCCTCCCTTTCACCACTCTTGTCTCTTGAACAACTTTGAAACTAAGCTTGTAAACTTGTCCTCTTCTCATAACAAATAAGGAAATTTGTGCCCTTTATTCTGAATGTGTGTGTAAACTTAAATGTAACATTTCCTTCATGAGACATTCAAGTGAAAGGTCACTCCAGAAGATGCTCCATGAGGTTGCAAAGCTTCTCGGTGCCTAGTCTCTCCAACTTATGTGCTACACCTTTACCCCTCCAACTTCCCAAGAGCAATGAAGAAACCTCGCACTAGTGGCAGCATGAGCAGCAAGACCAGAGTCTGCAGCAGCATCCAGAATCCACCAGAAGCAATGCCTGGTTTCCCCTGTGCTCTCCACTCAGGATCATGGTCCAGACACCTTTCCATGCAGGTCACAGAGCTCCCAAACAGCTGCAGGATCTGAAGGGAACTGTAAAATGCAGTGCTCACTGCCGCCACCTGCTGGGAAGGTCCCACACTGCATGTTCTCCAAAATGTCCCTCCTTCTTCCAGGAAGGTTGCCTTCCTTCTCCTGAGGTCCTCCTGTGATACTGAGCCAAGCTGCAGAGCTGCTTTAGCATCTCAGGGTGTTGAGCTATGCAGAGCCCCACGCCTCACCAGTCCTTTGTCTTCATCTTCATGTAGGAAAAGGGCTCACACAGAACATGTGACAGGGCTTGGTCCATCCTATGGGATTCCTAGTGCTCTGCCCTCATGGGAGACATACTCCTGACAGCCCGGGGCAGACAGCGCCACTCAGTGGTTGCTCTGTGCACTGCAGCAGCTTGCTGTCTGCTGCTGAGATGGTCTTTAACTACCAGCTGACCACTCTTCCCTCACCTTCCATGTCTGGCTGGTGATAGTAAAAAGAAATTGCACTGATGGAAGAAGTATCTTTTAAAACCACAATGCCATGGTCCACACCATCCTTTACTGATATGTCTGTATGCACAATATAGATCCTGTGTTTCTCATAATTCTCACTTTATAATATTGAAATATTTTTGCATTCATTTTAATTTTTCAATATCGCATTAACATATAATTCATACAAATACACATTGGGGACCTCATAAAATTTCCCTCAAAAGCAAATGCCCTCTGGCCTCAGCCTGTTCTGCAGCATGAGCTAGGATGCCAAGAGCACAGGTGAGTTCTAAACACCAGACCCCTGTCTTCCTGAAGAGTAGACTGGCCTGGGAGCAGGTCCCTCCTCTTGGAAGATGCAGGTTTGCAACTCCCCCAGGGAGGGACTGTGCTGTGTGCTAAGGTTCTGCCTTCTTATGCAACAAAGACACTCCTGACCTGTCCACACCACACAATCCAAGCTGAACTTATGGCCAGAAAGAAGAATGAAATGATGGCATTTGCTGGTGAATGGACAGAACTGGAGAGCATCATACTAACTGGAATAAGTCAGAATCAGAAAGTCAAGGATCCAATGTTGTCTCCACTATGCAAAAGCCAGAGCAAAGGGAGGGCAAAAAGCAGGGAAACAGATGTCATAAGGACAGAGGGAAGAACAGTGGAGAAGGAGACATAGATGGAGGAATGTTAGAGAACAAGCAAGGGAGGAAGTGTGGAATGGATGTGACCACATCACACCTTGTGTGTGGATCCGGATGCTGAATAACCACAGAGAAATCCAGCTCCATAAGTGTCTATAACACACCAATGAAAATAAGATGATAAATAAACAGAAGGAAGACAAGGAGAGGAGAGAATGGGAAGAGGGGTTTGAAAGAAAGAGGGAAGAGTAGGGACTGGTGACTGAAATAGAGTAATTGAATTCCAGGCCCATAAGATGGTGTCCCAGTGAACCCAACTATTATGTACAAATGTCATGCACCCATAGAAGCTTTTAAAAATTAAATAGGGACAAAAGTATAATGTTGGCAAAAGGAAATCTAGTTACCAAGAAAATAGATTTATAAATAAATATGGTATAAAATATGAAATAATAATGTTTATCAAATTTAAACAGCACCTGAGTCAGCTCAGGGCCACATCAGAAGGTCCTCCAGGTATATGGGTTGAGGAAGTTCTGAAGGCCAGGAGGAAAGCTGAGGGAGTCTGCCCAATCCACTTTCCAGCAAGGTGTCACACACCCTGGACCTTCCTGAGATTTCTCTGTTCCTGCCCAATGAGCTCCATCTCGACTTCTGCCATTTCCTTCACTACTTCACATTCAGAAAAAAACACATGAAGAAACTGGTCTGGAGAACCTGCAACAACACCTGCTCCTGTGAGTGTCCAGAGGAAGGCTGCACACTCAGTACAGGAGGACAGCCACAGAGGTGTATTTAAAGTAAGGGAAACATGACAGGGTTCTTAGCTGCTCATGGCCCAGACTCCAAGTTCCACACTGTGGAGAGGGTGTGTCAGACAACCTGGGCTGTAGGGAAAAGAAGCTCAGGCTTGTTGGCAAAAACATAAATAAATAAAACAGAGACTCACTCTTCTCCAACTTGTGAGGAGAAATTCTGATTATAATATCCCTGTTCAGTGCAACCAGAGCCCTCTCCCCAAGGACACCTCAAGAGCAAGACACAGGGGGAAGTCACTGGAGATATAATCACCCTGACACATGGTCAGAGTGGATCAGTCCTCTTCTCATACAGGGAATCTCCTTCTAAATACCAGACTGGGACACCTGCTGTCCATGGTCCTTGACCAGGAAGAGAAGAGGGGAAAGAATTCAAGAACTATCAGAATCCTCCTCCCTTGTCCACTCTGTCCAGTGGCCTTGAGAGGTTCCTTTCTTGGGAAGAGTTTGGAAGACTCTGAGTGTCACACACATGAAGATGACCAGGACAGAATGCCCACCAGTTTATAGACCCAGCTCCTGGACTCTCACACTCACTTCCTTAGGTGGACATGCCCCTTCTCCTCTGGCCTTGGGCAGGGCTACTGGGTCTCAAGCTAAAACACAGGTTTTGTTCCCACCAGCTTCTTTTGACCCTTTTACTCTTATTTCTTTCACCAGGACAAGAAAAGGTGACATCTAACACTGTCCCTGATGTTGTTGCATTTCTCCAGGGGACAGCAAACACCAGAAGCTCTTGAACTACCTGATCTCCATGCTCTGGGTAGAAGAATTTCTGAAAATCAATTCCGTGAGATGGACGTATGTTTTTCACTACTTAACTGGGAGGGAGCCAGCAGGGATGTCACACCCCTCCCAGGGGCTGACCTACAGGCTATCTCCATATGCTGGGGACTGTGCTGGTTTAGAAGGACAGGCTCTGGGCACAGGATCCCCACAGACAGAATTCCAGTAGGGTGCCTCATACCCATACCACAGTACCCTGGGCTCTTCCTCTGCTGTATTTCCCCAAAATGCAGTAGACACGTGATGTCCCTGGGCTCATAAGGCAGACTCCACCCTCCCTCACTCTTTCCAACCCAGCACCAACCAGGACATTTGCATGCTCCTCCCTTGGGAGAACCTGACTGCAAGGCTGACATAAAAGCCCAGCTCTAATGGTTGCCAACCAAGAATCCTATACCCAGCAAAACTAACCTTCAGATTTGAAGAGGAAATAAAATCCTACCATGATAAACAAAAGTTAAAAGAATTTACAAATAGAAAGCCTTCACTACAGAATGTCCTCAACAAAATATCCCATGAAGAGGAAATGAAAAACAACAATGTAGGTCAGCAAAAGGAGGAACTACCTTAGAGAAAAACCACTCAAAGGAGAAACCAAGCCAAGTTAAAACCAAATATCAGCCAAATGACTGGGAATATAAATCATATCTCAATAATAACCCTGAACATTAATGGCCTAAACTCATCAATCAAAAGACTTAGACTGCCAGAATAGATTAAAAAGAAAGACCCAAGAATATGCTGCCTGCAGGAGACTCATCTCATAGAAAAAGACATCCACACACTAAAGGTTAAGGGATGGGAAAAAAAACCTACCATGCACATGGACTCACTAAAAAAGTGAGGGTTTCCATCCTTATATCAGATAAAGTGGACTTCAAGCCAATGTTAGTCAGAAGAGATAAAGAAGAGCATTTCATACTGCTTAAGGGAACAATAAATCAGGAAGAAATAACAATAGTAAATATTTATGCCCCAAACAATGGTGCATCCCTGTACATCACACAAATCCTTCTCAATTTCAGGGATCAAATAGACCACAACACAATAATTCTAGGTGATTTTAACGCACTGCTGTCACCACTAGATAGATCTTCCAAACAAAAACCAAACAAAGAAATGAAAGAACTCAATAACACAATCAATAACCTAGACTTAATAGACATATATAGAATATTCCATCCATCAATGAGCGGATTCACTTTCTTCTCAGCAGCACATGGAACCTTCTCGAAAATAGACCATATGTTATGTCACAGAGAAGCCCTTAGGAAATGCAAAAAATAGAGATACTGCCTTGTGTTCTATCAGATCACAATGGACTGAGAATAGAAATCAATAACAAAATAAAAAATAGAAATTACTCCAACACCTGGAGACTAGATAATATGCTATTGAATGAAATATGGATAGTAAACATCACGGAGGAGATAAAAAAAATTCTTAGAGGTCAATGAGAACAATGATACAACATATCAAAATCTCTGGGGACACTACAAAAGTGGTTCTAAGAGGAAATATCATTGAATGGAGCACATTCAGAAAAGAATGAAAAGTCAACAACTAAATGACCTAAAATTACAACTCAAAGCCCTACTAAAAGAAGAACAGAATAACAGCAAAAGTAGTAGAAGACAGGAAATAATTTAAATCAGAGCTGAAATGAATGAAATTGAAACAAAAGAAACAATTCAAAAAATTGACAAAAGGTTGGTTCTTTGAAAAAGTTAACAAAATATACAAACCCTTAGCCACACTAACAAAGAGAAGGAGAGAAAAAAACTCAAATTCATGATGAAAAAGGAAATATCATGACAGACACCACCTAGATACTTAACATAATGAGAAGATAATTTGAAAATCTATACTCCAACAAAATAGAAAATACCAAGTACATTGATGTACACAATTTAAACATATCAATACCGAGCAATGAAATAGAAGAAGCTATTAAAATCTTACCACCCAAGAAAATCCCAGGAACAGACGGATCCTTGGCCGAGTTCTACGAGACCTTCAAAGAAGAACTCATTCCAATACTTCTCAAAGTATTCCAGGAAATAGAAAAAGAGTGTACCCTACCAAACTCATTCTATGAAGCTAATATCACCCTCATACCCAAACCAGGAAAAGACACATCAAGGAAAGAAAATTTTAGACCAATATCCTTGATGAATATAGATGTGAAGATCTGTCACAAAATATTGGTAAACTGTATCCAAAAACATATTAAGAAAATCATGCACCATGATCAAGTGGGTTCATCACTGGAATGCAAGGGTGGTTTAACATCCATAAATTAATAAACATAATCCATCATGTCAATAGACTTAAGGATAAGAATCATATGGTTATTTCAATTGATGCAGAAAAAGTGTTCGAAAAAAATACAACACCCCTTCATGCTTAAAACAATAGAAAAAATAGGGATAGTAGGAACATACCTCAACATTGTAAAGGCTATTTATGCTAAGCCCATGGCCAACATCATTCTTAATGGAGAAAAACTGAAACCATTCCCTTTAAAAACAGGATCAAGACAGGGATGTCCTCTTTCACCACTTCTATTCAATATTGTCCTGGAAAATCTAGCCAGAGCAATTAGACAGACTAAAGAAATTAAAGAGATATGAATAGGAAAAGCTATCACTATTAAGCTGTCACTATTTACTGATGACATGATTCTCTATTTACAGGATCCAAAAAACTCCTCTAGATAACTTCTAGACCTCATCAATGAAGTCAGCAAAATAGCAGGCTATAAAATCAGCATGCATAACTCTAAAGCATTTTTATACATAAGCGATGAAACATCTGCAAGTGAAATGAGGAAAACAACTCCATTTGCAATAGCCTCAAAAGAAATAAAATATTTTGGAGACAATCTAACAAAAGTTGTAAAAGATTTCTACAATGAAACCTACAAAACATTGAAGAAAGAAATTTTGGAATACCTTAGAAGATGGAAAGATCTCCCATGATCTTGGATAGGTAGAATTAATATTGTCAAATTAGCCATACTACCAAAAGTGCTATAAAGATTCAATGCAATTATAATTAAAATCCCAATGATGTATCTTACAGAAATAGAGCAAGCAATTATGAAATGCATCTGGAATAATAAGAAACCCAGAATAGCTTAAGCAATCCTTAGCAAGAACAATGAAACAGGGGGTATTGCAATACCAGATCTTCAACTATACTACAAAGCAATAGTAATAAAAACAGCATAGTATTGGCACCAAAATAGACAGGTAGACCAATGGTACAGAAGAGAGGACACGGACACAAACCCAAATAAATACAATTTTCCCATACTAGACAAAGGTGCCAAAAATATGCAATGGAGAAAAGATAGCCTCTTCAACAAATGGTGCTGGGAAAACTGGAAATCTATATGCAACAGAATGAAAATAAAACCCTATCTCTCACCCTGCCCAAAAATCAACTCACAATGGATCAAGGACCTTGAAATCAGACCAGAGACCCTGCATCTTATAGAAGAAAAATTAGGTCCAAATCTTCAACTTGTTGGCTTAGGATCAGACTTCCTTAACAGGATTCCCATAGCACAATAAATAAAAGCAAGAATCAATAACTGGGATAGATTCAAACTAAATAGCTTTCTCTCAGCAAAGGAAACTATCAGCAATGCGAAGAGAGAGCCTACAGAGTGGGAGAAAATCTGCCACTCATACTTCAGATAGAGCACTGATTTCCAGAATATATACAGAAATCAAAATACTCTTCTCGAAGAATACAAATAACCCAATCAACAAATGGGCTAAGGATATAAACAGACACTTCACAGAAGAAGATATACAAGCAATCAACAAACATATGGAAAAATGTTCAACATCTTTAGTAATAAGAGAAATGCAAATCAAAACTACACTAAGATTCCATCTCACCCCAATTAGAATGGCGACTATCAAAAATACAAGCAACAAGAGGTGCTGGAGAGGATATGGGGAAAAAGGTACACTCATACATTGCTGGTGGGACTGCAAATTAGTGCAGCCATTCTGGAAAGCAGTGTGGAGAGTCCTTAGAAAACTTGGAATGGACCCAACTTTTGACCCAGCTATCCCACTCCTTGGACTATACCCAAAGGTCTTAAAATCAGCATACTACAGAGATACAGCCACATCAATGTTCATGGCTGCTCAATTCACAATAGGCAGATTGTGGAACCAACCTAGATGTCCTTCAATTGATAGATAGATAAAGAAACTGTGGTATATATATATACAATGGAATATTACTCAGCTATAAAGAATAATACAATTATGGCATTTGCAGGCAAATGGATGCAATTGGAGAATGTCATGCTAAGTGAGACAAGCCAATCTCAAAAGACCAAAGGACGAATGATATCGCTGATAAGCGGATGATGACACATAATGGGGGGTGGGAGGGGGGCAAGAATGAAGGAAGGAAGAACTATATAGAGGGAAAAGAGGGGTAGGAGGGGTGGGGGGGAAGGAAAAAATAACAGAATGAATCAAACATCATTACCGTATGTAAATGTATGATTATGCAAATGGTATGCTGTTTCTCCATGTAAAAACAGAAACAACATGTATCCCATTTGTTTACAATAAAAATAAATTAATTTTTTTTTAAAAAAAGCTCATCTCTCCCCTGGACATCACTCACCAGGACTCCTCAGCTCACCTTCTCAAAATGAAGCTCCCTGCTCAGCTCCTGGGCCTGCTGATGCTCTGGATCCCTGGTGAGGACAGAGGGGTTGAGGAAGGAGAAGGGGGAGAGAGGTGAGCCCTGGGCCCCATTCTGCCCATGTGTGCTCTGCTCACCTGAGAGATGAAGAGATATGTCCTCCAGGATGAGGTAGGTGAAGCTGATTAATGTGAGAGAGAAGATTTCAGAAGGAGCATGTGACTAGCTTCTGATGGAGGCTTTGATCAAGATTGTCAAAGAGAAAAAGGAGGATGCACTAAATGAATTCCAGTGATGCAACTCTAACTAAAATACATAGGTCCTGTCTGAAAATTAAAACATTTGTGTATGAATCAAAATCAAAATTAAATTTTTGGAAAGAATGAAAAGAAAAAAATATGTCTCATAATATTTGTAAATAACCTTGCATTTTTTGTCATTATTTCAGGATGCAGTGTAAATATTTTGATGACCCACTCTCCCCTCTCGCTGCCTTTCACCCCTGAACAGCCAGCCTCCATCTCCTGCAGGTCCAGTTAGAGCCTCCTACACAGTGATGGAAACACCTATTTGCACTGGGTTGTACATAAGCCAGGCCAGTATCCAGAGAGACTAGTATATCAGGTTTCCAACCTGGACACAGGGGTCCCAGACAGGATCATTGGCAGTGGGTCAGGGACAGACTTCACACTGAAAATCAGTAGGGTGGAGGCTCAGGATGCTGGAGTCTATTACTGCTGGCAAGCTACACAATGTCCTCCCATAGTGGTGCAGCTCTGAACAAAACCCTCCTGCCTGGGTAGCCCAGCTGCCACATGTGCTGCTGGTCTGGCAGCAGCTCAGCAGTTCTCTGAGTGTGAGAGAGGAAGATGCTGGGGACTCAGGGAACAGGGTACAGCTGAGGGCTGTGGACCACGACTGCCTCGGCCACAGCTCAGGTCAAACCCATTCATGGCCCTGTCAGCTGCAGCAACCTGGCCTGTCACATGGAGGACAGGAGCAGAGGGGTCCAGGCACCTCTGCTGAGCAGACAGGATGAGCATGAACACTGCCCATTGAGCAGGGCTGTGCTCTGGGAAAGACTCTGGCACTGAGAGGGTGATGCTGTAGGGAACTTCTAGAGGTCCCCTGGTGCTTTCAAATTCTGTTCTTTGTCAAATTGTAATATACCCTAATCACAAACTTAAAATGGAGTTACCCTGCAATAACTATTGAAAGAAAATCATGAAAATGTCTTTTAAGTGGCAATCAATCTTCCACCTATAATTATTCCAAGATCCACCAGGGATACTGTGATGATGCAGACTGCAGTCACCCTACCTGTCTCCCCTGACTACCTGCCTGGACCTTGGGAAGGATCTGTTTTGGAAAAGATCCTCATAAGTCACCCAGAGAGTGGAAGGTTTTGCAGGAGCTGGGGAAGTGGGCTTCATGCAGACCCTGGGTCTCTACTGCCTCTGTGGTTCCTAATCATCCTGGCAAGCTGCCACTCAGGACAACTCACATGTTCCTATGAGGCCAGCAGGGCACAGGTGAGCTTCCAAAAGAGAATTCTAGTCCACTCAGATGCCTGGGCATGACTTGAGGGAGATGGTCACTCAGGAAAGTCCTTGTGCTCAAGGTGAAGATGCTGTTGACCACAAGGACCATCTTGCCTGGGAAGGTCAGCAGAAGATGCAGTGAAGGCCCTGGTCCATACCACAGGCCCACAGAGACCACAAGCAGCAGCATCTTGGGAGAGTCCATGGCATTCCGGGAGGTTTTCTCTGCTTTCTGACCCATCCTCCTCTCCCCTCCGCGATCACAGCTCATGTGCATGGAGAATCCCAGCCCGGAGTCATGGGCTCAGCTCCTATCCCATCTGTTAAGAAGGCTCCATGCAAATGGCCAGATCAGCTGGGCTCTTCCCTATGCTCCACCACTGGTCTACACCTGAAACCCACATTTGAAATATTCCCTCAGGAAACGTGAGGTAACAATCCCTGCAAGATTATAAAACCATGTATAATTAACCAGTTACTATGAGGAAAAATAATAAGAAAGTGATTAATGCAAAGAAAATCAAGAAAGCAGAGATATGGACCACAAAACAGATGGGAAAATAGAAACAATAAATGAAATCAAGCACCAGGAATCTCCTTTGTTTGTTCATTATTTCCACAAACCCAGAGGGATGCAGACTCGAACCCGGGCCTCCAGCATGAGAGGCAGGCCCTCTACGAGATGGGCTATATGGCCTGCACAAGGAATCTCCTTCAATACTGAGAATAGATGAACCTGGATGGACTTGAAGATGCTGGTAGGAGAGCAGAGCATTCCAGCCACCAGGTAAGGAGCAGCCACCAGCAAAGACTGAGCCAACTGAACCCTCAACAACTCCCTGGACCCTATCAGGGAAGTGAGGCCCCAGGGTCAGTCACTGCCCAAGACTGGGGAGGAGAGGGCAGATGGCAGAGGGCAGATGCAGAGAATCACCCTCACCAGAGCAGATACCCACAGTCAGGAGTCCCTAAGAGACAGAGACAGGGCAGGAAAACCTGAACTCTAATTGGCAAGTGGCTGAAGGCACAACCTGGAACTAGAAGAGATACAAATCTCAGGTCACTGCATCACGAGGGAGCCCCAAACACCAGTGAGTGCGACCTCCAGGAGCTCAGAACCATCTCACAGAAAACAGTCAATAATTCAACATGGCAGAGGAAAAGCACCAATTCGGAAATATTCAGGCTCATTCTGTTCTTCAAACAGACCTGGAAAAGACTAGCCCAGGCCTGGGTGGAGCTCAGAGGAACAGAAATGCCCAGCATGGCGGAAGCCTGGAGTTCAATCCTACCACACCCTAAAAAAGAGACAAGGAACAAGGCAGAGGACCAGGCAGCATTTCCTCACTTCACCATCACAGGACAAAAGGCCTGACTCCAACAGCTCCTCTGACACAGTGAGTCACGTTCTGCTCTCAAGAACACAGGGTGAGTCACACTGAAAGTCCAAGGAGCAGTGTGAAGAGACTCAGCAGCATCAGAACCAGAACCAGACCCAGCAGGAAGGATGGATCCTCACACAGGGGAAAGAGACTCTGTGCTCAGAGCTCTATGAATGAGAAAAGCTCTTCACCTGACACCCCCTCCACCATGGCCTCTCTCTGTGCCTCACTATAAAAATCATGGAGACAGCTGTCCATGGTCACCATGCCCAACACTTGCACTCAGTTCTGTGTCAGGCTTCCCCATTCAAGGTGCTACCCCACAGTCTCACTGAAACTCCTGCTCAAGGTCACCTGAGACCTGCACATGGCCCAGTGCAGAGCTCACACCATCCTCATCCTACTAGACCCCCAGTGGCATTCAGCACCTCAGCCACACCCCTCCTCATGCACTTTCTCCCTCAGCTTCAAGACCTCACTCCCTCCTGCCACTCCACCTCCCCACAGCCCTTCTCAATCACCTTCCTGGTTCCTCCTTCTCCACCCTGTCCCAGAACTCAGGCCCTGGGCCTCTACTCTGTGCAGCACTCACTGCAGAGGTGCTCAGAGCTCAGTCCCCAGGGTAAACCTCAGCCTGAATCCCAGTCTCAAACATCCCAGGGGCTGCTCGACCAGCACCCTGCAAGTCTTAATGCACATGGCAGCCCAACACATCCAGAGCTACATTCCTCATCCCTCCCAAGGGCTCTCTCCACAGTCTTCTCTATCAGACAAATGGCAGCTCCACCCTTCTGAGTTCTCACAGCAGATCTCAGAGATATCCTGAGACTCCTTCTCTCACATCCCTTGACATAACCACCAGCCTGTGCTCAACCTCTAACTCCAAATGGACCACTCACTGCTCCCTCCACTTTAACCATTGTGCACCAAGGAAACCACCATCCCTGGCCTGGATGTTGGCAATGGCCCCCTAACTGTTCTCTCTCCTGTCTTTGCTCTGCAGAAAGAGCTATTTCACTGTGTAGTCACCCCCCAGTGGAGGCTTTGGGAAAAGGTCTATTTCCTTAATTTTCTCCTGGGCCCTGACAACCCTCCAAGGAATGGATCAGACATGTGTGCCCTCTTGGCAGGAAGGAGACAGGAGAGCTCAAGGCCCTGTGGGGAGGAAGCAGCTGAGGAAGACTTGCTCCTCCACAGCCTGGTGGGAGTTTTGTGTCTGGGGCTGGAGCGCTGTGGGAGGAGCACCGAGGAGCTGCAGACAGGAGCACTCTGCCCGTCTGCTGCTGGGAGAGTGAAACTAGTCCCTGACCCTCCACTGAACCTTGCTGGGACCCCAGCTGCAGGGTGGCTGCCGAGGAGAGGAGCAGGCTTCTGCTGGGCCAGGCCAAGTCATCCTTCTGCTTGGATAAGTGACTCTGTCTGGAGTGGCAGCTGAAGGTGACCGTGTCTCCTGAAGACATGGCCAGGGAGCCTGGAGACTGTACCTTCATGATTTCCCCACAAACACCTGAAATCAGGAACATCAGGAATGGATCATGAAAACACACACACACACACACACACACACACACACACACACACAGATTTTAGCATATGTGCTTTGAAATAACATTTAAAATCCATTTTGAAGGGGTGTGTCTGTCAGTTCATAATTAGGCTCATATGGAAATTACCATTATTTCCCAACACATTTTTTATTGCTTCCCCAGTTCTACAAAGGACTTACTCTGAAGTCATTGAATTACATACATTCATCACCCGAGGCCCAGGCCACAGGAACATGCACACCCATGTGGGGACATTATTCTGCTGCCCTGACTAACTGACATATTTCAGGTCACATGGAAAAGTACATATTTATAAAATCAGGGCAGCCAGGGTGGGCTGCAGGAGCCTCTCCATAGCCATTATCAAATAGGGAAGCAATGACCTGGAATGTGGGTACTGAGCAGTGAGTCAACCCAGAGGCCAGGACACTGAGAATCCTGCCTGCTGACCACTCTGGGAGAACTGTTCCAGGGGAAACCAGAGGACACCTGGTGAGGACCCCCAGGCAGCCGAGTGTTGGGCACTGTGAGAACTCCAGGCCGTGGCCAATGGCAGCATCCACAGGCCAATGTAGAGGAGGCCCCTGGAGATCCATCAGAGAAGTCTCTCCTTGCTGTACCTGTGGCTTACGTCCCACACACCTGAAGTCACACCTTAATACAGACCAGCGAGAAAGCCACTCCTGATTCCTCACTCAGAGAAAGAGGGAGTAGAATGAAAGGGTTTTACACAGAAATACACAGTGCATGCAGAGGAGTAGTAAGAAGTTCAACAAAGGATTGAAAATACTACAATTTCTATTGACTGCACAGGGCAACAGAGCTTTACTGGGTTTACCTAACACTGAAGTACCCATCATAATTTTAGCACCACACAAAGAGTTTCGCTTATGTAAGTTTTTCTGTCCAAACACAGAAATGTTCAGTTTTATATTTTTCCCTCTTTGACTTGGTAAGCAGTATTTTTTTTCTTTTATTTTAAGGAAAGGCTTTTCTAAACCAGGTTTTAAAAAAATTGAATAAATTACTCCCTTTCCAGGATGCTTTCCCACAGCACAGTGACAGGCCATGTGCACCCCGTGGTGTGAACCCAAGGGGACAGAGCCTTTTCAGCCTGTGTGGAGTAAAAATGGCTGAAACTGTCCCAGATATTAGGAAGAATATGGACCTTAAGGATGACTAAACATGAAGGTCTCACATAGAATCAACCAAAGAAGGTCACACTACAATATGTTATAAGGAAATGATTAAAACAAAGATAGAGAAACTTTTGAAAGGAAAAGACAGAAGGAGCCCCTTTACATTGTAGGGAATTTACATATGGCTATAAGAAATATTTCTGAAGAATTATGCAGAAAGGAGGAATGATGATAATACTTGCAATGCTAGGAAAAAAACCTTAGCCAAGAATAACCAATGACCCCACTGTTCCCCATGCAATTTCTAAGCTGTTTAAAGATTTATTGAAATTTTGCCACTTTGTGAACCTCATAGACACTGGATCATAGGTCATGAACTCCTGTGCCACTTTGCCCTTGCATACTCTTGCAGGGTTCTGGAAGACAGTGAAGGTTTAAACTGGTGTGTAGTGTTATATTATGTGGAATTTCATTGTTTTATGAATCCGTTCTACACTTCATTGGCACTTACTTATTTCAGTTTGCAGTTTTCAGAAATAATGCTGTGAGGTCACTGCACATGAGTCGTGTGCACATCTGTGTGCTCTGAGAGGAACACCTGGATCACAGGGCATGTGCATGGTCAGGGTGTCCTCCTACTCAGGTGCCATTCATGGTCCCAAACACAGGAGAGTGATCTGGATCATTCCCCATGCTGTGCTCGATGATCTTCATGGTTTACTTTTGTGTTTTTTCTTCTGAAGTTTCTGGCGGTTTGTTGCCACTTTCACTCTCATGATTATTGATGCTGAGCACACTTCACATACTAGATGCCCATTTGCATATGAAGCTGACAGAGAGCCTTTTCTGTGAGGAGGTCTTGTGTGTAGTATTTGCAGTGTCACCTTTGTCACAATAACTGATCATCAATGCATCAGTCTCAGAAAGCCTGGCTAGTTCCAGTGGGCTGCTTGGCTGGGCTCACCAGCACCAGGGTCCTGCACCCATAGTGTAAGAACTCTCCATGGTGTCACTGGCTCTTTGCAGTGCCAAATCTGCAGGTATTTGCCACCACCTGCAGCAACAATTTGTGTGGGTCTTTATGAGTGGTGGACTGGAAACGAACTACTTTTACTATCTTTCCTTAGTGGGCTGCTTTCTCGCTTATTCACTTGTTCCCTGGACTATAGAGGAAGAAAGTCTTTTCTTAGGGAGAGAAACAGAGAGACTTTGCATAAGAAAGAATCTTTAAGGGAGAGAGACTGAGAGAAAGAGAAAGAAAGGCTTCTACACTTATTAGAGATCTATTTCTTCTTAGGCTTCTGCTGCTTCTTCTTAAAGGTGCATCCTGCATCCTGTGAACTAAAGGTGCTGTGCTAGGAGTATGTGCTAAAGTTGAGCTGCTTCCCTCTGCTTGCCGCTGCCCCTACTCGCTGATTCTCTTTCTGCTTGCCGCTTCTCTCTGCTTGCTGCTGTTCCTTACCGTCCCACACCCGCCTACTGCTGAATTATATTCCCTCCAGGAGGTGGAGGGCGGGGCCACGCCAGTCGCGATCAGGTGAGGAGCCAGCTGCCCTATCACAGCAAGGGTTAAAATGAGCAGGCCCCAGCAGGCCCCCTCAGGAACACCTGTGCACGCGTTGTGCACGTGGACTTAACTGAATATGGCCAGTGATAAATCACCTGAGTGTGCTTATGTTAATTAACCTCCTCGCTGCTGATGTGATCAGGCACAATCCTGCACTCATAGTGTAAGAACTCTTCATGGTGCTTCTTCTGATTGGCCTCCTGTGCTTCCTGTCAATCATTGGCTAGAGGAGCAGTACTGCACTGAGCAGGGCATGCACACCTTCAGGGACATCAACTCTCCTGGGTCTTATCTTATGGGTGAGTGCTGGGTCTGACAAAGACACAGGAACAGGGTTTAGAGGAACTTCTCTGAGCCTAATAGAACCTCCCAGTGACCCAGAGAGCCTGGTGCTTTTGAGAAGGGCTGTCAGCAGGTGGAGGAATCAGGAGGAGCAGCTGGGGCAAGCCCAGCATCACACTTCTGCTTTCCTGGGAGGTTTTTGTCATGGCCCGTATCACTGTGGGAGGGAAACTGTTATGCTGTAGACAGAAATAATCGGCCACATCTTCAGGCTCCAGGCTGCTGATGGTGAGAGTGAAATCTGTCCCAGATCCACTTCCACTGAACCTTGTGGGGATCCCAGATTCCAAATTGTTTGCATAATAAATCAGGAGCTTAGGAGCTTGCCCTGGCTTCTGTTGGTACCAGTTTAAGTTACTGCTAATGCCCTGACTGGCCCTACAAGTGATGCTGACTCTTTCTCCTTGAGATTTAGACAGGGAGGATGGAGACTGGGTCATCAAGATGTCACATCTGGCACCTGAAATTGGACACATGAAAAGAAATATGCACATAATTATTTCAGTTATAAGAGAATGTCCCTGAAGAGCAGGAAGCACTGATCTTATTGATCTAAGAAAATTCCCAGAAATGTCTCTCCTTACCTGGGAGGCAGAGCAGCAGGAGCCACAGGAGATGAGCAGGGACCCTCATGTCCATGCTGTGTCCTGACTGGGACTGATTCCTGCACAGGGTGTGAGCAGCCTATTAAGAAGTCCTCAGGGCAGTGGGCTGTGCTCTGGGCACATGCAAATCAGCAGCACTGAGCAGTGTGGGCACAGATTCAGGGTGGCTCCTCTCAGTCACTCAGCCTGGGTAAAGTGTCCCCAGGTGTCCCAGTAAAGACCAGGGCACCACAAATTTGCCTGGAGGGAATGTGTTTCCTCAGGGGCCACAGCACAGAACCATCCCTCTTTCCTGGAAGTGGAAGGACCCCTTGCTCTCATTATGGTTCAGGACCCACATCTCCTGCTCAGTCTCCATTCAAGACCAGGTCATCAGCTCTTTCACAAACCACGACCTTCTGCAGATTTTACTGACCTCTTGCTTTGGTACCTGTGCACAATCCTTATTCTATAGAGTATTCCTCCATGTCTGACTCCTGGAAGACTTGGCATGGTAAGTGATCCGTATTTCCACCAGAAATGAAAAGAGTTGCAAGAGGAACAACAGAACAGGAGGAAACACATCAAACGCAGGGGTGGTAACTGTAAGAAGGGAAGGACATTGGCCAGGTGCAGTGCTGCCCTGCCATCCCAGGTGAACTGTTGGCCTCCTCCACACTGAAGACTCTATCCTGTCCTCTGATCTAGGCTGGCTAATGTCAAGGATGGTCCTTCCACCCCTGAAGTTCAGCTCCCTCTCTCTGTGTGCTGCTTTACACCTCAGGCCTCATGTTCCTGAGATTGTCCCATTTCACTGTGCCCCTCCCTCAGGTTCACCTAAGCTTTGCTTCAGGACCTAAAGGTCTCCCTGCACCACCTGCCCATCTACCCTAAACCTAAACCTATCTATTGTCCTGTCACCAAATTTCATCCAGCTCTGAAGAGAACACAGTTCCCAGAGGCTGGTGCAGGGCTGGGGACACGTGCTGGATGAGGAGGAAGGCATGTAGGAGGCTGGGGCTGGAACACACTCTTCTGCACCAAGGCAACTCACCTGGGTGGTGGAGGGCACACTGGACAGGGTGATGAGAGTGTCCCACATGTGGGGGTTTACTGGGGGTCCATGTGCAGGACTTATCACAATAAACTTATAAATCTTAATAAATCTTATCACAATAAACTCAGAGTTGTATACAGGGATAGTTAGGAATGTGTATTCAGATAAGAGATGATAAATGATGATGGTAGGTAGGTTGATTTATTGAAAGACTGATTCATACATAGGTAGATCCTTCTTAACTTGCATGGTCCCAGTAAGCGCTCACTGCCTCGATTTATTTCCACTAAAGGAATCTTGTCTACACCTTGAATCAGGAAGCAAGTAGGCTCCAAAAATGATGAGACTGTGGCAACTGTAAAGCCAAACCACCTGCACTGATATCGCAGTGACCAAATCTGGGTCATTGTGAGAATCAAAATTTATAATCATAAGAAACTGACACATTAAAGAAAAGACGACCCATGAGTCCATACTTGTCCTGACACTTTGCTGAGGAATGGATTGTCCATAGCGTATTGAGGACATTGCAATAATTTCCTGTTAACTTTAATAACAAATATCATGTGTAACCATAGAAATGTAATGATGTAACTCATTAGTGTACAGTGAATCAATACATTGTCTGCAAAAATTTGAAAAATGAATAAATAATTAAATAGAATGAAGAAAATTCTAAACCCCAAATATTGGCATTATAAATAGCTCTAATATTTTTTAATTGCTTTACCAAATAACTTTTCATGGAACTTTACACAAAATAGATGATGTATCAAAGAACAAAACATTCATTGTATAAATTGTAAGTGCAAACAAAAAAAAATATTTTGGAGTTCAATCACCCCAGGACTTTGGCCATGCTGGGTAAGTCCTCTGCCACTTAGCAACACCCCAAGTCCCATGCTAATTTCAAATGTCCAAAGAGTAACTAAATATACAGGAAAGAAGAATGTGAATATTCCTTTACATCAATGATCCATTCGAACATCAGAAGTAATGAGACACTTTTAAATCAGGCACCACCCAACAGGAAGCTGCATGAGAAGAGCACATTTCTAGAGATTTCTGCTGGAGATGCTACAACTACATCCTACCATGAGGAGAAGGCACACATGCTAACTGAGGCACATCTCCAAACAGCCACAGTGTACTCTCCAAAGTGGTGAGATCATGAAGTTTAGGAAAAGATGGGTAGACGGTTCCCACCTGAAAGAGACCAAAAACCATGGAAGGTAAAGGCAGCTCATGATACAGGACTTGATGGATTAACTATAACAGACAGAATCAGGCAATTCCCATAATCTGTAATGAATCTGAAGATCTCATGGAGTGATGCTCTAGTACTGATGTTTATTTCACAGTTGTTCAGGGTAATGAAGGAAGAAGTTTCCAAAGGGTGGGCTCTCAGGTCACCTCCTCTCAGATGACCCAGGGTCACAGAGTGCTGTGTGCTATACAACCACCTTTCTCTAAGTGGGAAATTTCCACTTAACACACAAGCATTCCTCAAGAGCCTGCTGAACTTATTCCTGAGCATTTACTGCCATTCTTGTCACCATACTGCCCAGGCCTTCCTGCACATGCACTGGGGAAACACCAGGCCTCCATGAGGTGTTCAGGATGCTCCATCACCATCCAAAGACACAGATCCCTGCATTTCCCAGGGCACTATCTGTCTGACCTGGTTCTTAGCTTGGGAACCTCCACACTCTGCACTCTTCCTGTCAATTGCCCTCATTTACCACAGCACATCAGCATAAATCTCTGACTGGGGACTCTATAGCTAATACTGTGAAAATATAAAAATTAAAATAAAAATATGTTTCTTCCTCCAAACAAAGAGGATGGCCCTGGAATTAAAGTATGGATCAGAATAAGCCTAAGAGGCTGCAGCAGACAAGGCTCCTGAGTGTCAGCTTGCTCCAAGATCAGATGAAGAGCAAGAGGCTGTGACCTGGGAAACTGCCCTGGGTTGTGACAGGGGAGGGAGGAGGGTCCTGGAAACAGACAAGGCAGCTCTGCTCTCAGTGCAGCAAGTCCAGGGCCCCTGAGCTCAGTGGGCAGCACACAGCACAGGGAGCACCCCAGAGAGGGCAGCCAGGCTGTGCACAGAGGCACCACCACACCTGATAGGGCACTGGGGACTCTTGGGTAACAGGGACCCATGATATATGAAAGTTAGCCTGGGTGCTCCTCAACTGGCAGCTGATTATGAAACTGACATTTTCAATACACACACACACACACACTGTTGGTTCCCCTCCTCTAGAAAACCCTGACTAACAAACACAGAAGGAGGTGTGGAAACATACTGCAACCAAATAAGAGCAAATGGTATTCCATTCATTTGTAAATAAAACACATCAAAATATTATTTATAACTACAATGAATAAATGAAGAATTCAATGAGAGATAAAAGCATCTGAAATACAGATTGTCTTATCTACAAAAAGGTCAAACCATTAGGTGACATTTTCCTTTCTTTTTTTTATTGTAAACAAATGGGATACATGTTCTTTCTCTGTTTGTACATGGAGTCAAGGCGTACCATTTGTGTAATCATAAATTTATATAGGGTAATGTTGTTTGATTCATTCTGTTATTTTTGCCCTTCCCCCCACCCCTCCTACCCCTCTATTCGCTCTATACAACCCTTCCTTCTTCCATTCTTGCACCCTCCCCAACCCTCACCCTAAACCTAACCCTAGCCCTAACAGTAACCCCTCCCACCTCCCATTATGTGTCATAATCCGCTTATCAGCGAGATCATTCATCCTTTGGGTTTCTGAGATTGGCTTATCTCACTTAGCATGATATTCTCCAATTTCATCCATTTGCCTGGAAATGCCATAATTTTATCATTCTTTATGGCAGAGTAATATTCCATTGTATATATATGCCACAGTTTCTTTATCCATTCATCAATTGAAGGACATCTATCTAGGTTGGTTCCAAAATCTGGCTATTGTGAATTGAGCAGCTATGAACATTGATGTGGTTGTATCAGAGATACAGCCACAGTTTTCTTTCTTCATGTTAATTTGTTTTTCTTTTATAAACCTTTAACTCCTCTAAAACCTCTTGTTGAGACACAAACCAAGCCTGTGAGTACGGGGGAACCTGATACCATCTTGCTGTCTGTCAAGGTGTTTGTTTTCCTGTCTCCAGGGAAAGCCTGTTAACAGAGCTCTGAGCAGCTGCCTTGGGACCCAGCAGCCCCACACAGCCCAAGAGTGTGGCAGCAAATGATCAGGGGCAGCGAGGCCTGAGGACCAATGAACTGAAGAGGAGGCAAGAAGTCCAGTAGTAAGGTCAGGAAAGACCAGATATCAATGGAAAACCACAACCATCAATAAAATCCATGTAAATATGCTAACATAAAATATATTTACCTCACAGGTTGTCTTTTTATGTTAAGGTATTAAAATTAGAAAATTTTTAACATTGATTTATTAGTTTGCATTTCTTTTCTTACTGTCAGATAAATTTTTAGTTATTTGTGATGGTTGTTTTTAGCTATACATGGCAATAGAATTTACCTTGATAATAATAATAAAAGCATGGAATATACTTTGTTCCATGTCAGGCCCCAGAGAGTCCCTTCCCCTCTCACTGCCTTCCCTCTTTCCTGCCTCTACTTACTGATCCTTCTGCCATTTACATTTACTTTCTTTACTTGGTGTCTTGCGGATGTACCTGCTGCTGAGTCCACTGTGCTGTGTTCACAAGTGTACATAGGAGAGCCAGGTCAGGCTCATTCCACTCTTTCCCTGTCCCATTCCTCCTTCCTTCCCTCCATTTCCCTTCTCCTACCCCACTCATCTGTCCCCCATTATTGTCTTTACACCCCCACTACCCAAATGATCTTTGATTAGCTTCCCCATAGAAGAGAACACATTCGACCTTTGATATATGGAGCGTGGCTTATGACACCTGTCATCTTTCAACTGGTCTGTGGTCAATGTAAAGCCATGTTATGTGTGTGTTGGGATCCGTGTGTCTCAGAGCATGCAAAGGTGGTGCCATTCCCTGGACACATCCATGCCCCTGGCAGAATGAGGAGCCATGCTCACGTGCATGACCTGCCTCCCAGATTCTCTTTTAGGACTTAAGTGCACATGTGAAGTCCCTCTGACATCTCCATCACCCCAGCACATCCAAACCAGAGCTCTGACAATCCTCTGGTAAAAAGCAGGATCTCAGAGTCTCCCAGCACGCCACGAGAGAAGACTTATGTTTGTTTAAACAGTAGCCTGGTCATTGCCTGTGGGGTGGGGTACACTAGGAAGAGCAGGGAGCAGCCTGAGGCACTGCTGGCAGGGATTCTTGCACACACAGCACTTGAGCATCAGACTGCCACCGGGCAAAGAGAGTTTTCTTTGCTCTAGTTTCCCTCCACATAGAGGATATTTTAGTGTTATTTTGCAAACATCAGAGGCCCCTGGAGATGTTCCCTCGCTCCACACCCTCTGGCACCAGCCAGGGCATTTGCATGCTGCTCCCTGGAGGACCTGCCTGCAAGGCTGACATAAAAGCTCTAACCTGGCTTTCACTCTCCAGGACTCCTCAGCTCACCTTCTCAAAATGAGGCTCCCTGCTCAGCTCCTGGGGCTGCTGATGCTCTGGATCCCTGGTAAGGACAGAGGGATGAGAAAGGAAAAGGGAGAGGAGGTTGAATTCACTGCTTCCTTCATGCCAATTCTGTAGATGTTAGTGGTGTGGGTTTCACCACACAGAATGAGGCATGTGATGTCTAGATCTATGAAAAGTATAAAGTTTCTAGACAGAGAAAAGAAAGATCTGTGTACTGATAAAGTCGAGACAGAAAGAGGGGAGTGACATGGTGTTCCTCTAGGTAAGCATTCTACATGGCAAAACTCTATTTTATATGACATGGGGTATGTATGGACAAGAACCCAACTACATACACATGCATGTATACATGATTTAGTTCAGAAAGGAACACAGGTATGACTCAGCCTTGAAGAAGAATGATGGCATTTCCCTGTAAATGGATGGAGCCAAAGGATATTATGCTAAGCAAAATAAGCCAATCCCCAAAACCCAAAAGTTGAATGTTTTCTTGGATATGCAGATGCTAATTCACAATGCAAGTGGTGAGGCACTAGGGAAGAATAGAGTTATTTTAAATAGAGATGAGTGTAGGGAGGGGAGGGGATATGAGGGTGGGAAGAAGAGTAGGATGAATTAGACATTATTACCCGGTGTACATATATAACTATATGACCTGTGGGATTCTACATCATGTATACCCAGAAAAATGAGAAATTCTACTACATTATATATGACATATTAGAGTTCATTCTACTGTCATGTATAATTAATTTAAAAAAATTAAAGAACAAAGAAAAGAACGAAGGAGAAATCATGCAAACATTTTATAACATGCATAAACTTTTATTTCTGTCATTATTTAAGGATCCAGTAGGGATCCTGTGATGACCCAGACTCCTCTCTCCCTGCCCATCATCCTTGGAGAGCCAGCCTCCATCTCCTACAGTCCTAGGCAGAGCATCCTAAGTAGTCAAGGAAACATTTATTTGAGTTGGTTTCTGCAGAAGGTAGACTGTTCTCCAAGCCTTCTGACCTACAAAGTTTCCAACCTATTCAATGGGGTCCTGCATGGCAGCTTGGGACCCGTGGCGATTCTAGCCACCGCTGCGCACTCCTGCTGAACTGTCGCCCGCTCGCATGTCTCAGTTGCGGCTCACCAATAGCTCCCAGAAAAATGCACCACAGACATGAGGTCTCACACAAGAGACTTTATTATGCGGACAACTAACACGTCCACTTCAGGGTGAAAAGAAAGGATAAAAGAGAAGATGGTGTGTGTGTTTCTCCCAGATATTGGAATCTTCTGGGCTGGAAGGAACCAGTAGTGGAGGAGAATACTTGCAAGCTGACTGATGAACCAATAGCTATCTAACATGTTAGGATGTAATGTGGGAAGCAGGAAAATGGCAGCAGCGTAAGCCAGAAATTCCTGTAACGTAAGAGGCGGGCAGAGTGCAGATTGACAAGTGATTGGGAGGCTGGAAATTCCTGTAACGTAGGAGGCAGGTAGAGTGCAGATTGACAAGTGGTTAGGAGGTGGGGTATCAGCTTTATATTACATTCCCCCATTTTTGATTTTATAAAAAAAATCTTTTTGGGTACATGGATGAAGGTCAGTCTTCTAATTATATCCTGCTGAGTGTGAATGTAGAGCTGATTCAGGGGAGAGATCATCGTGGCAGGAAGAGTTGGGAACTTGATAGTTCCTCTGGGGACACACCCGTAACCAGACTCTGATTTCTGTAAGATCCTGATATTTCTGTAATACAAGCTAATTAGTTGACATGGAAGTAAAAAGACAGGGGGCTCCCCTTTTTTGGCTGGCATTCGATTGGAAAAAAATTCAGTGGTTAGGAAAATTACAAACAGGAATCCAGTCCTCATGGCTAGGCATGGTTGTCTGGTGTTTCGGTTGTCTGGTGTTTCATTTGTCTGGTTCCCAATTTCTGGAATGGGAGAAAGGGTGGAGGGCTTCATGATCTTCAGTCTGAGACGAAGGCATCCCACAAGAGTAGCTGAGTATCTGTTGGAAGAAGCCTGTGGATTAGGAGCTAGAGATGGGTTAGCATTTGACCAAAATGAGGGCTGTCTCAGAATCCCTGTGGGAGAACTGTCCAGGTTATCTAAGAAGAAACTCAAGTGAAAGGGTCAGTCCAAGTAAAAACAAAGAGATTTAGCACTGAAAAATAGTGGTGGAAGAAGGGATGGAAGAAAGCAGGGTGTAAGGATTGAACACAATGGGAAAGATGGGGACCACTGCTGAGTTAAAGATGTGGAGGTCTTACACTAGATGGTAAGATTCATTAGGCTTCCTAACAGCCAGGATGGGAGTGTTATAAGGTGAGTTGGCAGGGTGCAGGAAACCTTTCTTCCTTAAATCCTGGATGATTGGTTGAAGTCCTATAAGGCTCCTTTGGGGAAGGGGATATTGGGCTTCTGTTTGAGCTGTAGGGAGAGGAATGGCAGAGGAGTCTTGGCTAAGGTGCATGGTGGGTGAGAAGGAAATAGAGGCACCCAATTTGGTTAGGATGTCCCTTCCCAGAAGGGGAATGGACATGAAGGAATTATCAAAAGGTAATGAATAAAGCCAATTTGTCCTATATGGCAGCTTATTGGAGGGGTTTGTAAGGGGTTGTATGGTTTTCCCTCTACCCCGACAATAGAGGATTTGGCAGGGGAAGTGGGTCCCCAAAACTCCTGCAGCACTGAGAAGGTGGCTCCAGTGTCTATAAGGAAAGGGATCTTCCTGCCTGCCACCCTAAGGGTCACCTGGGGCTCCTGAGTGTTGATGATCATCGGGTGCAGAAGCCCGGGCCCCTTCATTCATCCATTGCCAATCCCAGCAAGTTGCCGAGGGAGGGGCCAAGGATGACCTGGCACTTCTCTGAGCACCAGGGCAATCCATTGACCAATGTTCCAGTTGGTGGCATTTTGGACAAGGACATGGGTGCTGCTGGGAGTTGGGGCAGGCTCATGCCCAGTGGCCCTCTTGCCTGCACTTGAGGCATGAACTTGGAGGTCTTCTGGGAGCTTGGCGCCCCTAGCGGTGGACAGTTGGGCAGGACTAGCTGGCTGAAAGTCTTGGCCAGCATTTGGTATTTTAATTTTTGGGTTTTTTCTTCCCTTCTGTTATAAACCTTGAATGCCACTGCTAGAACCTGTGGCTGTGGGGTAAGGGGTCCCCTATCCAACTGCCTCAATTTAACCTTTATGTCAGGGTAACTTTGGGAAAAGTAATAAGTCATAAGTAGCCACCATCCCTCCGGAGTCTCAGGATCCTGGTTAGTGTACCTGAGCATGGCCTCTGTGAGGCGACGTAGAAATGCTGATGGGTTTTCATCTCTGTCCTGTATTACTTCCTAAAGGTTGTCATAGTTAATGGGTTTAATAGCAGCCTTTCATAGACCTGCAAGGACACAGGTTTGAAACCTATCCTGCTGTAGACACCCAGCCTCGGTATTATAGTTCCATAGGGGCTCCCTATCTGGTACTGCTTCAGCCCCAATGGGGTGGGTTGGGGTCGATTGATGAATCTCATCTGCATAATTGCGTGCCTGTTCCCAAACTCTCCTGAGCTCCTCAGGGGTTAGGGTGTTGGACATGATCATGTAAATGTCATGCCAGGTAAGGTTATAAGACTGGGTGAGGTACTGAAATTCCTTAATGAAGGTTGCAGTGTTGGTGGTGAAGGAGCCTAGCCACTTCTCAATTTGGGACAGATCAGACAGTGAAAAGGGAACATGGACTCTGATTTCTCCCTCTGTGCCAGTCACCTCCCATAAAGGAGCTAGGACATGTGCATGAGACCGCGTGGTGGGAGGACTTGGTGGGCTGAGTGGAGGAGCAGAAGGAGAAACAGAATGAGGCAAAGGAGAGGAATGAAAAGGGGCTTCTGCAGTAGGAGGCCTGTAAGGAGATGATTCATCAGCTGGATCAAACTCAGAAGATAAAGAAGGGTTAAAAGGGGGAGGAGAAGCCAAGAGAACACATTCAGGTTTTTGAGGAGAACAGAGATTAGGTTTAGCACGAAAGAAAGGAAAAACACGAAGGGGAAAAGTCTCTTTCCATTCACCAGGTCACCCACATATGTACTTAATTATAAGTATAATTATGCATATAATTATACCTAGTATAATGCTAGAATTTAAGGTGTCATAAATACACCATTCTGATTTACTATCTAAAGGACAGTTTGGCTCTAATTCAGGGAACAGGTGAAGGTGTTTGAGATCATTTAATAAACATCTCAGGGGTGAGTTTGCCAGGGTGGAAGTCCTAAATCCCATGGCGAATACTGAGAAACGCCGAAGTTAGTGATCGGGCATCCCACAACCATGTGTTAGGCAATGAGAAGGTATTACACAGATCTGGTCGTCACACAGTACAAGTGTCTACCGGGCATTGGCTGAGAGAGTTTGAGGACCTGGCCAGGATTTCGAGTGCTACAAGAAAATAAGCCTCAAACCCTGAGAAAGAATCTCAGCACCATAAAATCAGGAATCCACCTGGTAAATAAGACCACTAAAGGGACCAGCCATAACTTTGAAAGTCGTGGCTGGGGGTACCCCCACACCTCAGCAGCCTCGAGAGCCCTGGATACTCAACAATCACTTCTCAGGTCAGCAGAGGTCTGTTTAAATGGTCTAGGGGACCTGCCTAAGGGGAATTCACCAATTTGGAGTCCGGTGTTGCATGCAGAAAACTGGGCATCCAGGTAAATGGAAGGTGAGCCTGTATCTGCGGGCACTGGAGTATTGGATGGGGTTCCACTTGCTTAGTTACCGGAAGGACTCACCCCGGGTTTCGGCACCAGATGTAAGGCAGCTTGGGACCCACGGTGATTCTAGTCGCTGCTGCGCACTCCCGCTGAACTGCCACCAGCTCGCATGTCTCAGTTGCGGCTCGCCAATAGCTCCCAGAAAAATGCACCACAGACATGAGGTCTCACACAAGAGACTTTTATGCGGACGACTAACACATCTGCTTCAGGGTGAAAAGAAAGGAAAAAAGAGAAGATGGCGTGTGTGCTTCTCCCAGATATTGGAATCTCCCGGGCTAGAAGGAACCAGTAGTGGAGGAGAATACTTGCAAGTTGACTGATGAACCTATAGCTATCTAGCATGTTAGGACATAGCGTGAGAAGCAGGAAAATGGCGTCAGGGTAAGCCAGAAATTCCTGTAACATAAGAGGTGGGCAGAGTGCAGATTGACAAGTGGTTGGGAGGCGGGGTATCTGCTTTATATTACAGGTCCCAAACGGGTTCAGTGATGTCTGTCCACTGATCAGGGACAGACATCACACTGAAAATCAGCAGGGTGGAGGCTGAGGATGTTGGAGTGTATTACTGCCTGCAAGCTACACAATATCCTCCCATAGTGGTGCAGCCCTGAACAAACACTGCCTTGCTAGAGTGGCCCAGCTGCCACATGTGCTGCTGGTCTGGGAGTAACACAGCAGATTATGTCTGTGAGAGGAAGAGGCTGCAGCTGAGGGCTCTGGACCTTGGGTGCCATGGCCCCAGCTCAGTCACCACATACTAAGGTCCCACCAGCTGCAAAAGCCTTGGTGTCACACAAGCAGAAAGGAGATTCCTGGGGAAACAGAGTGTTCCAAGGTGAAATTGAGTAGGCTGAAGAGTCTCTAGAAGCCACTCAATAACACAACATCCTGCCAAAACATATATGAGAAATGTTTTTTAAATCTCTAGTGTAATCTCCATTATAACTCTAGTCTTTATTTTCCACAGTATTTTTAAGAAATATGTATTAAAGTTCATCATAATATATATTAATAAAAGCACAAGAAAAAAGATGGGAATCATGACATCAGTAACACCCAGGAGTGCTGTTGCCTAAGGGAGGGTAGTATTTAATGAGATGGAAGCCCAATTGTCACCAGCTTACGTTAAAATGTTTTAAATGTAGTGTCTCATGTTTCAACCCAAAATTAACTAAAATAAAGAAAAAATGCCAAAATACATAGAGAAAAAAAAAAGAAAATGGGGAGAGAATTAAAATTATCTTGCCCCAAACACAACTAAAGTGAAAGGAGGTTGTAATGGAGGAGATGGAGGAAACACAAAGACAAGACACAGAGAGAATGCAAAGAAGAAAGGAAAAGGAAGTTCTTCCCTGTCTGTAATTATGCTGAATGTGAACAGATGTGAACCTCCCTTCAAAATATGTAGACTGGCAAAATGGATTAAAATTATCTATGTATATGTCTCACTTTAGGCCTTAGAACAAGCAGAGCTTGATGGTAAAAACTTGGAAAAACATTATAGGCAAATACTGAGCTAAAGACAGGAAAAAGAGGTATGCTACTGTCAGACATATATACTGTCAAAATTGCTTAAAGAGACAAAGGAGGAAATTACACAATGATTGCAGGGTCAATTCATCAAGAAGATATAAGTTACAAACATACACGCACCAAAAAGCAAGGCTGCAAAACAGAAGCCAAAACAGTGACAGATGTGAGGGACAAATAGACTAGAATACAGTAACAGAGGGGAACTCACTATGTACTTTGATTTCTCCATGGAACAACCAGTCAAAGGATAAGTCAGGAAACAGAGAACTGCAGCAATGCCATCCACCTAACAGACATGGAGAGAGGATTCCTCCCACCATGGCATTACATGATTGCTCAAGTGCACATGGAATGAGGTCTCTAAGATCCTGCATATGTTATACCACAAAACAAATGTCAATAAATATATAAAGATTTAGAACATAGAACATGCAGATTATCTCCTCTGATAACAATGGTATGTAGTTATAAATTAACAGCCAAAAGTGAACTAGAAATTCAAAAATATGAGAAAAGGTAACATGCTGATACATAAGAACTGGTTCAAAGTACATGTTTAAGTCAGATCTTCATGTCTATGACTAAAACCCAGACATGAACAACTTAGAGAAGGAAAGGATTATTTTGGCTCATGATTTCAGAGAGATTCAATCCATGGCCAACTGGTTCTATAGCTCTGGGTCCAGGAGGAGGCAGAACATCATGGCAGAGGACATGGTAGAGAGAAACAGGATGGGGGGAACGAGAGCGAGCGAGCGAGAGAGAGAGAGAGAGAGAGAGAGAGAGAGAGAGAGAGAGAGAGAGAGAGGGTAAGAGGCCTCACGAAGAACAACTTTTCCAGGGTACACCCCCAGAGACCCACCCCTCCTGCCTTTCTCCACCTGCTGAGAGTTATCACTGAAACAGTCCATGAAAAATAAGGTGGAATGATTAGGTTATAGCTTTTGTAATCTGAACATTTATCTCTGGAGATCCAGGATCAACATAAGTTTTTGGAAGGTACACCTCACATCCAAACCATTCCATTCCATTGCTGATCTCCAAAAGTTTATGTCCATATCACAATGAAAAATGTATTTAGTCTATCTTCAAGAGCCCCACAGTCTTAACAAATTCAGCATTACCTAAAAGTTCAAGTTCAAAGTCTCATCTGAGACCTAAGGCAAAGTCCCAGCTGAGACCCCAAAATTTCCCTGTCACGCATGGTCCTAATGGACAGATCATCTGACCCTACTGCTTTGCAGTCATGGTGCAGGATTCTCTTCACAAATGAGTAATTTCTGTGTTATGAACTATGATAGTCATTCCCATCCAGTGTGAGGAGAGAGAACAATGACTAGGGTTATAGGGCAGTCCTATTGGTGGTCTCCCCAGGTCATAAGAAGCTGAGTCCCTTTCTACAATTATCCTGAATGTGAAATCATCAGCCCTATGAGAGCTAACAGGATGGAAAAGGTTTTAAATGTTTTACAGGGGTCCTTCAATCAGAACCTCCAAGCTCATTCTACTACCTCTGGGTCTGAGCTTCCTGCTTAAGAGTCGTGTCCATGTGTTCTTCTGCTCACCTTGCCCAGGCCTTCTCTCTCAGCCTGACCCCAGTCCCAGCTGCCCCTAGCTTGGCATGCTGCCACCCTGGCCATGCTGGGAGTTTCTCTTCACAGTTCCTGTATTTCTGCAGAAGCAATATTTTAAAGCTCAGGAGAAATGTGGGGCTTCTCTCAGAGGTTAGGTCCCTTCACCTGCCATTCACCTTTTAGAGAAGTCATCTCTTGTCTTTGGAAAGTGCTATTTGAATTGTGAGTATCTGGAGTTTCTTAAGCCATGTATGATTTCTCCACATTCTTTATTCCATCTCTTTCCAAAAAGTTCCAATCAGTCTGACTATATCCTGTAAAGTGACGTGAGCATTTCTCTGACACGCTCTCTCTCCACACCCCAAAGTTTCCACCCTCTCCTAGGTCTTTATTTTCAACAAAAGTCCAAAGACACAATCCCATTGATTTTTCAGATCATAAGTGGAAAACTCAGAAATATGTACATTTGTAGAAATAAGAGACAGCTGTAGCCACATAATCCCCAGCTGAGGCACATCTTCATCTGAGGCCAAGTAAAAACATTCTCTTGACAAATAGAAATGAAAAAAAAAATTTCATGTGCAAATACACATTACAAGAGATTCAAAAGAAAACCCTTCGGAACCACAGGAATATGACTGGGAAGGTGCTAAGGGATCAGGAAACAGGTGGATGGAAAACAGGAAGGAGTGGGAAATATCCCTTCTCCTGTGAGGACACAGAACAATGTCTTTTCTTTCCTTGAAACAGGAGACTTCGGTCACTTGACTCACAGGAGAGGGACCCACCTCCTATCTTCTACTGCACTCAGCAGGGGATTTGCATGCAGCTCCCTGTGGAGGACCTGCCTGCAAGGCTGACATAAAAGCTCAGCTCTAATCTGATCTTCACTCACCAGGACTCCTCAGCTCACCTTCTCAAAATGAGGCAACTGCTCAGCTTCTGGGGTGCTGATACTCTGGATCCCTGGACAGGAATGAAGAAGGAGAATGGGGAGGGAGGTGAGCCCTGGGGCCCCAATTCTGTCCACGTGTGCTCTGTCCACATGAGAGATAAGCAGGTCTCTCCTCCAGGATGTACCTGTGCTGTTCAGATCTGTGTGAGAGAGGAAGATTCCAGAAGGTGGAAGAGCCTGGGATTTGGGTAAATTTCAGCATCAGAAACTGGGGCAAGATATAGGTGAATTCTACAGGTCTATTTGTTGCTTGTTAATGTTAAGTTCTTTTAAAACTTTGACATCGTTTGCTGCATAAAGAAGCATCACAAAAATGCATACCTGAAATATACAAAAAAGAATAATTGTGAATATGCATCATGAGGTTTGCATATAACATTCCATTTCTGTTATTACTCCAGGATCCAGTGTAGATGCTATGCTGACCAAGATTCCTCTCTCCCTGTCCGTCACCCCTGGAGCCAGCCTTCGTTGCCCGAGGGTACAGTCAGAGCCTGCTACACTGTGATGGAAACACCTGTATGAGCTGGTAACTGCAGAGACCAGCTCAGTCTCTGAGCCTTCTGATCTATGAAGTTTCCAACAGGTTCACTGGGGTCCCGACAGGTTCAGTGGCAGTGGGACAGAAACAGACTTCACATTGAAAATCAGTAGGGTGGAGACTCATGAGCAGGGGTGTCACTGCAGGCAGACTACACCTGTTCCCCCCACAGTGCTGCAACCCTGACACAAAGCTCCCTGCTAGCATGGCCCACCTGCCACCTGTGCTGCTTGTCTGTGAATCAGCAGATTCTCTGAGCCTGCGGGGCAGAAGATCCTGGGTCACTCAGGGGAACAGGCTGCAGCAAGACTTTGGGCCATGGGTGATTCAGCCACAGCTCAGAGTTCCATTCATTGGCTCCATTCATGGGCCCCGCAGGGAAACAGCCCTGGCGAGGTGTAGGCTGTCAGGTTGGGTTGACCATACAGCTCATGATGACATGATGTCTCCTGATGGAATCAAATAAAAGGCCTCCTTACTTTGGAGAATTAAATTCCATCAGCTGAAATGCCAAACAGATTTGTGCCATTTGTTGAAAATGTCCTGAGGTTTAGAAGTTTGTGACCTATTGGTAATAGGATAATTCTAGGTAGAACTGAAGAGTGGGTGTTGTTTGTGGGGCGAGCTGCCTTCTTCCCTAATTTCCTCTTATCTTCTACTTCTTAAAGACAGTGCTGAAAGCCTTCCCCACTGTCCTCAGGGTGGCTGGCTGAGGCTGCTGTGCACAGACCTAAGGTCACTCCATACTTCCCACTATCCAGTACCAGCCAGGACAGCGTGTGACACTCACAATGCCAAGGAGGTGGCCCAGAACAGGCCCTGGTGGGGTTCCTGGAGATGTCAACTGCAGGGACCTACTGAGCAGAGCATCGAGTAGGACCTGACAGGCACACTGAGGGTCCGTCCTGCTCCCAGCGCCCCCAGCCTATCTCCTAAATCAGATCTCAGCAACTGGCCCAGGGAGAACTGGCCCAGATGAGGAGCTGCCTGTGCAGTCTCCACCCCTCAGCTAGATTTCCTTCCCCACTGGCATCTCTGCTGGGGTCAAGTCAGCTCTGTCATCCTCTTGCCAACATGCCAGCATGGAAGGTGCAAAGAAAGTCCCAGGGACTCTCACTCCACCAAAGTGGGTTACACCTCTGGAATCCCAGATCCTAGACAGACTTCTCCCACCATGTTCTGGTCTCAACAGTGCATGACTTTGCATTTCTCCTTGTATTTCCTGAGTTATGAATTTGTGGTCTGATTTGCTGTCTAAGCCCTTATGATATTTTACTCGGGAATAGAGATTCCTGTCTTTTGTCACCTAAGTGATTTTGGCAGATGGAAAATTTGGTAGTATACTAGTACAGAAAGAAAAAAATGTCACAGATAATAAAAAAATTCCATTTGACATTTTCAATTGCCTAAGAATTAAGTTGATTTTTATGTTGTAGGAAAAATTTTTATGTTGTACAGAAAAATGTGTTTCATACATTCTCATGTAAATATAAAATCTAATAATGTCCTTTCCTTTAAATGACATGTCATTCAAATTAACAAATGTGAAGCAGACATTATTACCTCAGGTACACATATGAGTGCATGACTGATGTAATCCAACAACATGTGCAATAATATAAATGAGAAATTATATTCCATTTATATATGATTTAATAAAATGCATAAATGCATTCCACTGTCATGTACAACAAATTAGAAAAAAATTAAAGAAACAATAAAATAGATTTAAAAAGTGTTTATACTGGGATCAGGTTGTGTTGCTTGTATTAAAATAGATCATAGTCTATTTTACGTAGTTTGCTTATTCTAAGGTATGAATTTGATTTTTAACATAAATGTATTCCAAATAGGAATGAGAAAAAAAAAAAGAAGAAATAATTTATGGAAAGGTGTTTGTAGCACAAATCTTCAGACTGCATTTCTACTCCTGTGCATGAGTGTGAACACACATACATCCAAGGTTGTGTTGGTTTCACTCACACAGTGCCCTGTGTGTGTCCTGGGGCTGCTGCACACACTCCTGAGCAGGACACTCACCAGGACCTTCAGGGTGTAGCACCCCACAACACAAGCCCCCAGGGAGGGCCGCCTCCAGGTCCAGCAGGAGCAGCTGCAGAGGCCAGAGTCTGCTCGGGCAGGGATGGTGCAGAGCCTTGGAGGAGGCCATGCAGGCCTCAGCCAGAGCATGGACACCTCTGTGCAAACACAGTCCCGGGCATGGTCAGGAGGTCCACAGACAATTCTTCACACTTTCTAAGAACTCAGACCCCACAGGCACCCCTGAGAGGGGCGACCTTGTCCTTCTGGGACAGGACTAATATTCCCTGACTTTGAGGATGCCAGTCAAGTCCTTCCAGACCCTCCTGCACCCTGACACCACCTACTGCCACCTGGTCCCTCAGGGCATTTCCTCCTGACTTTGTCCAGTGATGTCCCTCTCAGCAACCATCCTAAATGTGGACAGAGGCCTGCACAGCATGTCCTGTGCCTTTTGGGAATTGAAAACACACAGGGTCTCACACATGTTCCTAGTCTTCCTTTCTATGTTCCAGGAGAGAGGTCACTGTCCCTTGCAGACCCAAAGGAAAGAGTATTAGCAGCATCCAGTCTGGCACCAGAGAATGAGGCCTGGCTGCTGAGCTCCTACTGCCTCCTGCTGCCCTCTGCTCATCATTTTTCCTGTGATGGTGGTGGGGCAGGGACTCAGGTCATTCTGCACACAAATAGCCACACTTCCTTTCGAGGTACATGAACCTCCTGCTCTCACCACTAGAGGAAACTCCCCTACCCAGCTGCTGTTCCTGTCCAGGTGCTGCTGACATTCCTGATTTGTCAGGGGAGCAGGTGGGGGACAGCTCTGAAATCTCACCCTCTCTCCCCTTCCCATCCCTTCTCTCCTAGACCTGTGTTGCTCCCGCATTTCTCCTCTGCATTCCTCCTTGGGTCTTCTCTGTCCTGCCCCCTCCTGCTCTGAATTCACACCTGTCAATCCTTACTCCATACCTGGCTGTCCTCATATGTGTCACAACCCTGTTCTCTTGCACATCCTGGCCCTTGGACTACCTTCTGACTCCATTCCTTGGATTTTGTTGGGAGAGTCAGTGGAGGTGCTTGGTGGTCTTTAGAGACCAGAAAGGAAAACAGCGGATGTTCAGAAGCTGTACGTGTGGCCACCATAGTCCACCGTGATCAGAGAGAGTGCAGTGATGTCAGCTGTGAAGGTGACAAAAGTCCAGTCAGAGGGACGGCCACCTGCAGGTGTGATGGGTTTGTCCTGTGGCCATGAGTCTCTGAGCCAGCTGTTCTGCCCTTCCTGGAAGAAGCCACCAGGGTGGAGCTGCCTATGCCCAGCTCTGGACACAGAACTTCTATTCCCTTAGGGCCCAGAACAACTATACAACTCTGTGACATCTCTGTGTAACTACAGATCCTTGGTCAGCCAGTGTCTTCAGCAATGGGAAAGTCACTGTTCCAGGCAGTAGGAGCATAACCACAGGTATTGAGCTTCGTGATGCTTGATTCTCTTGGGTAGAGAAAGGACAATGGACTGAGGAACAGATGTTGGTTTTAAATGCCCAAACTGATTGTAGAAAACATAAGGACAGGTACATATGTTGTCACAGGACTGTAAATCCAGCTGCTTTAGAGACTGAGGGAAAAGTATCACCAGTCTAGGCCAGCTTAGGCAACTCAGATGAACACGACTCAAGACAAAATGAAAAGAATTTGGGATGTACGTCAGAGCTTACCTAGATTGTGGGAGGCACAATTAGATTACCAGGAAACAAAACAAAATAAAAAAGTGAAACCTTAAAACCACAGTACAGATTGATCATACACAATTCCAGAGTCATCTTACGACTGCAGTGTGGCAGAGCCTACAGAACTGAAATCCAGATTTGAGAGGCACTACTTCTGGGCTGATAAGAAGGACCCCCCCAAGGTAATGGCACCATGTTGGGGTTCAAACTGCTGCTCCAAAATCAACTGAAAGGCAAAGAAAGGCAGAAAGAAATGTCAGAATTCATCCAATAGAGGACAAAGATCGAAGAAGAATATGCAAAGAACTTGGAAAAGCTCTCTCAGAACTCCAATAAGCTCTCTCAGAACTCCTTGGCTGCACAGAAGGAAGGTTCCCCAGAAGAAGAATGGGCTCAGGTGAAGAAGAGTTTGGCAGATGAAGCAGAAGTTCATCTCAAGTTCTCCAACCTTCACAACAAGGTAGAGAAGTCCCCAAATAACTTTTGTCAGAACTCCAAGAAAGACATGAAAAAGTGTGACCACCATATTGCTGACCTCCGCAAGCAACTCACCAACCACTATGCATCAGTGAAGAGAGCCCAGAAAGCTCTCACAGAGTGGCAGAGAGACCTGGAGATGAAGAGTCAGCAGCTGGAGATCAAGCTGAGCAACAAGATGGAGGAGGACATCAAAAAGGCATAGAGTAAGTCCACACAGGCTGGCGATGACCTCATGCACTGCGTGAACCTCTACAACCAGGCCCAGTCCAAGAGGTTTGAAGAGACGGTAACCACCACTTTGGAGCTGAAGAAGCTGGAAGTGGAGAGGGTGGAGATGATGTAGAAACATTTGTGCCAATATACATAGCTGTGGCACGAGATGGACATGTTCAACCAAAAGAGTTCAACCTTTGGACTAACTGCTTTGAAAAGTGGACCTGCAAAAGACAGAAAGCTGTGGATCAGAGAGAATAAAACAGGCAACATTTGCCCTGTAGACATGGAGATCTAGACATGCCTGTGTGGCCCTAGGTGTCCCACAGAGAGGAGATAGTCACTTCCACTAGGTGAAGCTGCCCTCCCATCCACTCTCCTGTCCACTGAGGAGAGAGGAGAGAGCTGGTGATTCCAGAAGAGTGATCTGGATGGCCCAACTGGGGGATCTCAAATATTTCCAGGCAAAGAAGATGGACCTACAACCCAGCCCTTGTCACCAAGTCTGAAGCTCCCAAACCCCATGCCTTGATTATTGCTCCAAGAACAAACTGAGGCTGGAACATTGAGATGCCTGATGAGTTCCACAGGGGTGACCATCACACACTTGTTCCCTTGGATGTCCCAGGGCACATCCTGCAGATGGTACCTTTATCTCCAGGGCTTCAGAGATCAGAGGGTCATCTCTGCCTCCAAGCCAACATAAGCACCACAATCATGGATAGATGGTGCCATCAACTCAGCCTTCACCTAGAGTCCTTTACAGCTCTCTGTTTATCTCATTGCATTCTGGGAGTACAAACCAGACTTTTTTAGGTTGCTTTTCATCCCCATGAGACTTGGGAAGTCCTGCCTTCTCTCTTCCCAGACCAACCTTCCCTGGGGAAGTCAGGATGGAACTACCACAATCAGTAAATTAGCCCTAGTTGGAGCATAGAATCATGGTTCCTTTCAAAAAAGAAAAAAGAAAAATGAAATGCCATGGTGTGTGGTTTGTGCCTTGTGCGGCTGTTCCCCTGTAAGGATCAGGGAAGGCCCAGGGGGCATCTGGAGATGCATCTGAGAGGGGAGGAGGGGGCCCACGAGCTATGGAGGTCATCAACAGCAAAGACCATGAGGTGCACTGGGAAGAGCAGGAGCCCCGATATCTCAAATGAAGATTGTTCATAAAAAAACTATTTTACCTCTGCAGTGTGCAAATGGCAACCAGGCCTACAGCAATCTATAGCCTTTCCAAATAAATCCACACAAAAATCTCTAGTTAATTGACCACAGTCTGCAGCCTGGAAAAGGCAGCATTGAAAAGTGTTATAAAGGTGTAAATGTGCATGATGTTCTTTACCTTCCACTCTCTGTAGAGAGAGTGTAAAAGCCTGTGGCTTTTCTGATCTGCCTCCAGGGGCTGAGAAACCCACTGTTCTCCTCTTCAACTTGACCTCCATGGTGTCTGCTCTCTGGAGAGGGCTCCTGTGCTGGTGAGCCTTGCACATCTTCACTTCCTCCTCCTGTTTCCTTGTCCTTGATCCCTGTGTCAGTGACCAGGATGAGTCACAGCTGTGATGTGCTGAACATCCCGTGCACAGCAGACTCCAGACCTGAGCCAGGGACCAAGCTCCTGGCACAGCCTCACCTGTGGAGGCCCATCATCGTCAGCCTCCTGGTCCACCTCCAAGTGTTCTGTTTTTGATATCTAAACAAACTGAAGGAAATTGTTTTTGACTAAAACAAGAAAAATCTAAATATCTCTCTCCTGGGAAGCAAACAAGTAGTCACACATAAACCTGGGGAACTTGGAATCCTAAAGGGAAGATGTGGGTCTGAGCAGGAGGGCTCAGTGGTCCAGGGTAGTACCCTCATTTCCTCATATTGCAGAGAGACCCAGGGACTGGGATTGACTGGAGCTGCAGCACCTCTGGGACCCTCCCTGCTGCTCCCCAGGGGTCTTGGGTGACCCCACCTAACTGCTAAGTGCTGACTCTGGGCTTGAGAGCCCTTTGGAGCTGCTCAGGGTCTCAAGGTGCTCTGGAAGAACTTGGTGTGGGAAGCATGAACTGGGTGGGCAGCTGTAGACCAGTGCAGAGGCATCTGGAATTCCATCCAGTGCTTGACAAAGATCCTCTGGAGGATGATTGCAAAGGTTCATCCTAAAAGGAATTGCCGGATGTTTTGCTCCAGAGCAGGGTGTTTTTTCTGCTGTGTTTTTCTAATAATACATTACTCATTTCAGTCTGAATGGATTGCTTAAGGGGATGAGGGGAATACAACAAAAATTCCAGAAAAAATTAACTACAATCTGAAAAACAATGGGTCTTTACCACTAACAAAGTCAAAAATAATTTTGCAACCGTGCAATGAGTCCCTGAAAGCCTCTGGAGGAAATAGTTAAGGATCTGCCTTTGTCTCCAACAGGCTGGTTAAATTCTAACGATGGTTTTGCTTATGTGTGGTGGTGAGTTAAGAGAACAAGGTTTCACAACAATCCTTCCTTCCTACAAAGAATATTCACCCCTATAATAAACGTTGGTACACAATAACCATTGGGACCACTACCCTCCTGTAGCCCTTAACTCAGCAATTTAGATATTAACCAGATGGACCTAGTAGACATGGTCACATGAGATTACTTGTCTATTGCTTTAACCGCGAGAATAGTAATAGTCTTGGGTCACTTAGAGTTTAGATATTAAGGAAATAAACATTGTATTAGCTCATCAATGTAGTTAGATATTCTTAAAACAATTGTATTAGGTAAGGATAATCTGTAAGGTTGCTGTTTTCTGCCTATGCTTTGAAAACTTCTTTAATATTAACCACAAGATTGCCATTATAGCCTGAAGAAAAGTGTATATAAATCCAGCCTTCCCAAGAATAAAGTGGGATTGATTGCCCCAGAACTAGAGTCTGCGTCTTTCATTCTCCATCCATCGCCGACCCTGTCTCCCCATGCCCCATTTACCCGTGTGGAACCCATGGACTCCTGCTAGGGCTGGACCCCGGCAGACCAGGATCCTCAGCCTGCCCTCCTCCATGCCCACTCAATTCAGGAACCCTAGGCCCCTCCCTCTACAGCTGTGCCCAGCAGCCCAGCCATGATGATTTGCATGTGCCCCCAGCACAGCCCACTGCCCTGAGGATTTAATAGGCTGCTCACACCCTGTGAAGGAGTCAGTCCCAGTAAAGGTACAGCATGGACACAAGGGTCCCCACTCAGCTCCTGGGGTTGCTGGTACTCAACCTCCTAGGTAAGGAACAAAAACTCTGGGGATTTGCTCAGGTAAAAGTGGTCAGTGACATACACTGCAGAATAATTGTGTGGATATTTACTTATTTAATTGTGGGTTTTGATATCAGGTTCCAGATGTGACATCCAGATGACCCAGTCTCCATCATCCCTGTCTGCATCTCAAGGTGACAGAGTCACGATCACCTGCCAGGCCAGTCACAGCATTAGCTATGACTTAAACTGGTATAAGCAAAAAACAGGGCAAGCTCCTATGCTCCTGATCTATCATACAACCACTTTGCAATCTGAGGTCCCCTCAAGGTTCAGTGGCAGTGGATCTGGGACAGATTTTACTCTCACCATCAGCAGCCTGGAGCCTGAAGATGTGGCCACTTATTACTGTCAACAGCATAACAGTTTTCCTTCCACAGTGATACAGGCCATGATAAAAACCTCCCAGGGAAGCAGAAGTGTGAGGCTGGGCTGCCCCAGCTGCTTCTCCTGCTGCCTCCACCTGCTGAGAGCAATTCTCAGAAGCAGGCAAACCATGAGGCCACTGGAGATTTTCCAAGGAGAGAGAGGGGGGGTCCTCTACATGCTGTCCTTTCTCTTACTCAGCTCCAGCAGCACAAACCTCCTAATTTGATGAAAGACCCATCAGAGTACACACAGGGAGTCTGGATTGTGGAAACAGTTGGTATTTACACAGCAAAATAGAGGCCACTATTTTGCATACTTGTTCCAAGCAGGGTCATTATATAAAGGGAGGGATTGGGTCTGCAGTACAGCCATGAGTGGGCTTGGGGTCTGCCAAGCAGGAACACTGGGACAGAAATGGGGTGCTGTGGGTCTCACCCTAATCCAGGACTTATCTGCACTGAGGGTGCAGGCCGCCAAGCTCTTGGTCTCTCAGTGTCCCAGAACCCCTGTGTGGGGCTGCTTCTCTCAGCTGCCTGCAAGTCACAGCCTCGTGCTTCTGCACACCTCACCTCTGCCCAGGTCTCTGCCTGAAGGCTCTCATCCATACTAACTTCTCCTGTTCTGATTTCCAGGTACTATGGGAAAATTGTCCTCAGAAATTGAGGACAGTTCCAAGAAATGATAGAAGAGAAGAAGTATTCTAAGAAATGTGCTTCTCCTCGGGATGGTGAGCAGAGGTGAGACCAGTGTCCCCTAGGCTCACTGCTGCTTCACCTCTCAGCATCTTGATAGTAAGTGAAGGACTCCTGTTAGGATGTTATTCCAAGTATTGTCAACAAGTCTGGAATCATGGAGAAAAAGCTGCATTAAGTCACATGATAAATAGAATTAGAATTGTATTAAACAAGCAACTGCATTTTAACAAGTGGATAGACTTCATCAGAACTATTGAACCAGGATGTAACCTTCCTTTATCATACAAATGCCCTGCTCCTCCATATTGTCCAGTGGCCTGCAGCACCATCTGCATCACAGGGAACTTGTCAGAAATGCAAATCAGCATCCATACTTGACACCTGTCCATGAAGATCTGCACGCTAAGAAGGTCCCAGGGGATCTGTACATGTCAAGAGGCACTGTTTAGAACACTTATCCAAAGTGACCACAATCCTGATGATTTAGGAATTGCTTCCATATCTGGAATTAAACTATGACCCCAAAACTTATTCTGATATATAACCTTTCAAGACATTTGAAAATGCCTCTTAAGTTTACTAAGCAAATTGTATCAAAATTAAAGAGGTGGATCCAGTTTGCGACTGATGCCGCCTTTATCCTTCCTGAAGCCTGAGGGACACAGAATACTGAAAAGCTCCAGAGAGTCACTGAGGTGAGGTGTGCCTTGCCTGTCCCCTGCTGATCTGCAGGTGGTTTACCGGTTTTATGCCTCTGACCCTCCTCCTGTATGACTAGGTTGCCGGAGCAGGTCTTCAGGTAAGTCCCAAGAGGTCCTGCCTTGTGAGCCCCCTAGTGTCTCAGGACACATTAGGGAATGGCGTGATTTCTCATCATGGCAACAGGCTGGTTTAGGGAAAGAGATAAAGAAGGAGAGAGGGAAAGACTGTGGGATGTGCAGAGAGTTGGTGCTCTCATGTTTCACTAGGCTCTGGCCACCACAATATCAGGTCCATTACATGAGGACTTTAAATGTACCTTACTTCGGAAGAGTGCTTTTTTCAGGTTGAATGAAAGATATTTACAGGAGGGAGAACCCTGAATTAGCCAGGGGGGCTGATTGCAGTTGCAACTGTCCTCTAAAGAGAGACACAAGGAGATTTAATGTAGACAGAAGAGGGGAGGCCATGTGAACACACAGAGACTGGAGGAGTGTGGCCAACGTCAAGAGAGGATTTCAGCCTCCAGAAGCTGGAGCCAGCAGGGCCCACTCTCCCAGGTCTGCAGGGGCTCCAGGCTGCCAACACCCCGATGTTGGATCATTGGAAGTGAGTCCAGCCTGTGTCCTGCAGGGCTGTGGGCCAGGGCACTACTGGGGCTTCCAGCCACACTGTGTGTTGAGGGGTGAGGATGCTCAACCACCCATTTCCATCTTCACAATCAGGAGGGGAACTATGCTTGCACATGATCCAATGTCAGTCTGAGCCTCATCTCCAACACTGAGACCTTGACCTGGACAGATGTTGCAGGTCTGTGCTTTCTCCAACTCTATGAGGAGCACCTCAATACTGATCTCCTAGATTCCATTTTCAGGTCCAGCCCACACTCCAGAGACCTAGACCTTAATGCTTTCCTTTATGAAATGGACTCTCCTGCTTGCAGAATTTGCTTTGATTTTTCTTTCCTTATTAATCATTCCCCCGGCCTGCACTTTTTGTAGGTGGCAAGAGGAAGGGGGTGTATTCAGTTGTCCACTGTTAATACCCTGAGACTTCCAGAGGAGGGATTTGCTCTATGTCCATGGAATCTGCTCAAGAAGACTGTGAAAGGTTTTGCATAAAATTCCTTGGGAGAACATAGGTGACCCAGTTCCCTCCTTTCTCACGTGCAGTTTCTTGATTAATTACAGAGTGTGCTGTGAACTCAATATCCTGATGTAAAAGGGCAGATCACTGGGAGCCCAGTTTTTACTCTTCCCTGCAGGAAGAAATGTCTGCAATGCTTTGCACATGGAGATGCATTATCCAGAGAATAAAACACAGGTGAGGTGGTTTTCTCAATAAGGCACATGTTCCTCAAGCTCTTGGTCACTCCCAGATCTAAGGTGCCACAGTGCCACCTTGGGGTAATAACGGAAATAGCTTCAACTCCCAAATGGCTCTAGTGGGGAAATTTTTCATTTATCTCAAACCCAATAAAAATTTTTCATAGAGTTATACAAATAACAGGATGAACGTTTGGAATCAGTGTTCCTTACTTTTCACAGCTGTGTAGTGACTAGTCCTTGGATCTTTGGTCTTCCCCTCTGCTTCCTTCACTGAAAGCTCTGCAGGTGGAGGGCAGAATGAGCATTCTGTTCTGTGGTCTAAGCAAGTCTCTCCTCCTTCCAGGGCTCTCACCTACTGCTGGCTGACTGCTGGGACTGGGAATACCATTTCCATCAAATGCCAGAAACGAACTTTGGGACACAGACATCAGCATGCAGAGATAGTCTTCTGGGCTCCAGTGGTCTGTTGGGATCTGGTGGAAGGTCATTCCCTAGCCTGCTCCTGTGGTCAGAATCTCAGAAATCCTGCTTGCTTTGAGGAGCTAACACTGTATATGAGCAAGGAGTTGAAAATCCCAGGATCTACTAGCCTGCATTCAATGATTTCCTTAAGGTTTCCCCAGCACAAAGAAGGCAGAGTGGAGAGGTGGGAAAACTGCATTTCAGTACTAAATAGGAGCTACTGGCCAAGCTTCCCAGGGAGCTTCCCTCCTCAGGGTACATTAGCTTTATGCCCAGTTCCCTTTTATACTTCATGGAGTGTAGGATGAGATTTTAGTTAATAACTACTGAAAATATTCAAAATAGCTTATAGTCTTAACCAACCTGATTTGGAAAAGGGTTTGGAGACACCAGAATGTTATCTCCCTCCTACAAACCATGTCTCAGGATACTCACAAAAGAATACAAACAAAGAGTCATGGTTTACAATGGTCTGCACTTCACTACCCTTGACCTGAGGAAAAGTGAGAATAGTAGCTCAGTATTGTACATGTCAACTTTTGCTTAGGAGAAATTTCAGTGTCATAGTATCATTTTTTTCGGTCATTAAAGTCCCTTAAGTTGAGATATAAGTGAACAATTTTAATTGGGACACAGAGCTCTCACACATGTTCTCATTCCAAATAGGCTCAGAAGACAAGAAGGATCTGAAATCACACACATGCAAACTTACTGAAAGGATACTAGCTTATCTGGTCGCAGAAAAGACCCTTAACTGGAATTACCTGTGCCTGTTCACACACCTTTGAGAATTGTTTCCTCAGCCTCAATTCCACCATCTTCATTTCTTGCAGACTTTGGGTGAAGAATCGAGCACACATTTGAGGACACACACTGCCAGGTGCTGCGTGGACGCCTCTATGCAGCAGCAGAGAGGAGCCACTGGACATAGGGTCACCAGCACCACTGTGCACCAGCACCCCACCTCCCACTGTGCTCTGCAGACACAGGCCCTTTTACAGTGGGACCTGAGCTTGGGGCACCTTGCCTGGCACACTCCCCAGGGTCAGGCTCTTCCTTCACCCCATGTACTCTTTCTCTCTCTGCAGTGAACAGCAGTTTCCAAGGAGGTTTGTTCTTGCTCTTTATCCTACTTTGGAGAAAATTGATTCTTGGTGTCCCAGGAGAGCCAGAATCTCTGCTTCTCCTAATGCAGTCTCCAATTCCAAGGCCATCATCTTTATTTGGAGATATTCAGTGTAGGATCATAACTCACAACCTTCTTCCTGCTGAGCAATAAATCACAATGCAATATTACAATGATGGAGAAGTACTGGCTACTAAAGAGTTCTCTCTCTCGCTCTCTCTCTCTCTTTCTCTGTAAAATGTCTAATGCTTGTTTGCTGTACAGTCTGAAGTAACATGGCCTCCTCTTAGCCTCTCAGTGGTCAATGACTGAAGCCTATAATGGTGTATCAGTTCAATTTCTAAGCAATAACAAAATACTTGAGGTTAAGTGTAATACAAAGAAAATGAATTTATTTAACTCAAAGCTTTGGACACTCAAAGTTCAAGGTTGGACAGTGGCTCCTGATCTGTTTGTGGTGAGGATTCTCTTGAATACCTTGAAATGCAATGGACAACACCATTACGGAGGACATCCTGAGAATGGAGACCACATTAAAAGAGGTCAAAGCCTGTCTGTAGGACACAGTCAGACCATTTAAACCCCTGTCTTTAGAAGTGATCCAGGTCTCAAGGGAACAGTACCGATCCCTTTGAGAGCAGTGTTCATGGAGACATAACCACATTCCAAATACCTGCTCTGGAAGTGTCCACCACCTCTTCATAACACCAGGCTTCAGGACAAGATCCCTTCAGAGGAAACCCATATTCAGAACACAGAAAGTGATAAAATAGATGGGTCAGAACTCTGACAAACATGTCAGAATATCTGCAAGTATGCTTTTGGGACCTGCCTGGTGTGTCCTGTTTAAAAACATTCTTAAAAATTTTATGCTCACAGATGTGTAAGAACAACATGAAGTTCTTATTTCCTGCTGGAACCAAGTCAGACCCAATGACCTTGGAACCTGTCACTATGTGGTTCCAACTAAGCCCACCTCTGCACAACACCAGCACAACCAGAACTATGTCAAACAGCAGGTCTCCATCTCAAGACCTCAGGCCCAGGTCCAGTGTTGTCCTTGGCCTCCATCCTGCATGTGTAAGAAAATGACCCAGTCCAGATCCACATACCGCCAGGTCTCCTCAGTCCCCTTCATCTGGAGAGTTCAGCGGCCTTTCCTAGAATGTCATGTTCTGGTCACTTCTGAAGACCACACACCAATTATTTTAAGGACATTCCCTCCTTCAAAGCTGCTTTTTCTTCCTGACAAGATTCAGCGAGAGCACCTCTGTCATCACTTTCTGGGGCTCTGCTAGCAAAACATCAGAGACTGGGTGGCTCAAACCCCAGACATACATTTACTCAGAGTCTGGAGGCAGTGTGTTAGAGACCATGGTGTCAGTGGGCTTGGTCCCTTCTCTCCCCACTTTCCTGTGTCTTCCTGAGGTCTCCTGAGTCTGTCTGGGTCCTTATTTCCTCTTCCTCTGAAGCCGCCAGTCATATTGCATTAGACCCACCCCTATCGCGTCCCCTCTGGCCGCAGAGAGGGACACGACAAATGTCTGAAGCTTTGGAAGTTTATTGTGCACAGTTCCTCTCCTACGCTTCTCTTACCCCTAGCTTCTGCGCACTCCCAGCTTCCCTTCTCCCAGCTTCTTCCAGCTCCCGCGTACTCCCAGCTTCCAGCTCTGCTCCAGTCTCCGCCGCCGCTTCTTCTGCTTCTTCCATCCCCTCCTCAGCTTCTGCCCCCTACTCTCCCACCCACCAGGCTTATATACACTTCAACCAATCAGGGGAGAGTACACTAGATAAACGCGGACAGCTGCAGGCACAGGATGGGTACACGAGGGGGGCATGCTCTAGTCACATCGTTAACTAGCCAATCATTGGAATTCGCTGATTGTTTACTGTATAGCTGGCCGCTTTTGGCTCAGCGTCAGGCGCCATCTTGACCATGCCTAAGGCTGGGGTTCCCGGGAACCCCCACAGATCCCCCTTCTTTAATATTAAACTAAGGCTCGGGACCGTGTCTGTCTTAGGCTGAGTGGTCAGCATATGTCCTTACCCGTCATCAGAGCCTGCAGAGCATGCTGCAGCTCCTGTCTTAGGTCGGTACACAGCCACCTCCTTCATTACCCGTCTTTGACTACCGATCCAGCATCAAGAGCTATACTAATGGGGGGCTGTCAGCCTTTAGGGCGGTCATGGCCTGATGAAAGATAATTTGATCTCTCTATTGGCTAGCTTGCAGATGCATGCCAAAACGAATGAAGAGAAGAAGGCCAAGGCAGAGGAATACCACCATAGCTCCTAAGCTTGCCCGCTGTTTGACAAATCTATAAACAGAAGGAAAACCATATAGCCATATTAAATACAGAAACAATATACACCCCAATAGAGTTACAATATGGGTAACACAAAACAGCTCTCAGGGAATAAACACATCCCAGTCCCAAAAGTTCTTGCAGGGTATCCACTTGTTCTTATAATGAGTCCATTCTCTGATAGAGTCTCTATGGTCTGTAAGGCTGCAGCTGCATTCTCGGCCAAATGATCGTTGTTATGGTTGTGTCAATGCTGCTACTGCAAGGACTGTGGTGGCAATGATCACGGCTGTTGCAATGTCAAAGCCTCTTCTGTTTCTTGATAATAGCACTGGCAATTCTATATCTGCAACAGAAACTAGGACTGGTAGGAAGATAGAAATGTGCAAATTGCACAGGTGGCAAAAGAATCATTCCAGCATTGTGAGAGATAGGACACAGTTAGTGAACAGTTAAGAGGTGTTATTAGAAATATTAGTTGGTAGAAACATAAAAAAGAGGAAATACACAAGCTGACGTGGGAGGAAAAGCAACATCATAGCTAGGGTCAGCAGAACGAGTTGCTCTACTCTGGGTCTGATTTGTAGTATGATTCCAACGGCAAAGTGCAGAAATTACTCCTGTTAAAGCAAAGAAAGGCTAGAAATATCCTTGTCACCAAAAACAGCACGACCTGAAAAATAATCAGTAGAATTGACAGACTTGTAGAGAAATTGGTGAAAAGCAAGAAAAGGAAGGATAAGAAATATGTTAATCAGAAATGAAAAATATGGCCAGGCTAACAATGGCCCATAGGTTCCGGGTTTGCCTTTCCGTCTGAGTTTTTGTTATTGAAGGAAGGCTCAGACTCGCCATTGTGAGGAGGAGCAGCATCACTTGCATGCTGTAAAACTCTGATTAGCCTTTCTGGAATCCAGACTGGAGTCTGCTGATCCTGTGGGAAAATACAAACAGACCCTCGGACCCAACGAAGGACTGGATCCGGTCCTTTCCAACATCCTGTCAGGATATCTTTCCATTTTGCCCATACTTGAGGAATATTATGGGGATTATAATGTCGATCAGCTGCAGAATGGCCGTCCCTATCCAGAGTTAAGAAATTTAGAATGAAAAGAACTAAATTAAGTTTATCTTTAGGAGACTTGTAGGAGGCTCCTATTCCCCCTTTTTGTTTATTTAGACAATTTTTTAAAGTAAGATGTGCTCTTTCCACAATGCCTTGTCCCTGAGGATTATAGGGGATGCCAGTGACTAATTGGATGTTAAATGTTTGTAAAAACAACTGGAAGCTTTTGGAAGTATAAGCAGGACCATTATCTGTTTTAATAACTTTAGGTATGCCCCAGCCAGCAAATGCTTGTAGGCAGTGTTGAATGACATCTTTTACCTTTTCTCCAGAATGAGCAGAAGCCATAATGACCCCTGAAGCAGTGTCTACTGACACATGTACATACTTAACAGTACAAAATTCAGAAATATGGGTTACATCCATCTGCCAAATATGACCAGGCAGCAGTCCCCTGGGGTTAACTCCAAAGGATTGTACTGGAATTAAAGGAGCACAATGTTGACAATTTTTTACTATTTGTCGAGCCATACATTTAGATATAGGAAATTTTCTGCTCAAAGTAGTGGAATTTACATGAAATTTTTCATGAAAGAGTTTTGCCTGTTCCTCTATGGAAAAAACAAAAATTGATTTGGTGGCCATATCTACCAAGTCATTAGCATTGGCCAAAGGTCCTGGTAAATTGGAATGAGCTCTAATATGTCCTACATAGAATAGATGTTTACGCAGTAGGATAAGGTTTTGTAGCGTAGTAAAATAAGAAGCTACCGTGGACATGGAAGAAATATGGGGTACCGTTTCAAGAACCTGTAAAGCGTTAACGATATATAAGCTATCAGATAGAAGATTGAATGGTTGATTATCTGCTAATTTAAAGGCTAATATTACAGCTGCAAGTTCAGTAACCTGTGCAGAGTTGGGTGGAACTATTATGGTGTGAAGTTGTTTACCGATAAGTACTGCACCTACTCCATTTTTGGTGCCATCAGTAAAAATGGTTACACAGTCTTTAAGAGGCTGGACACTAGTCACTTTTGGAAAAACTATGGGAGTATTTTTACAGAATTGAATCCAGGGATGTTGGGGATAATGGTTATCGAACTGAGCTGAAGTGGAACAATATAATACTGACCAATCATCATCATTATTAATTAACCATTTAGTTTGCTGAGTGGAATAAGGAGTTATAATAATAGACGGATGGATTCCAAAAACAGTAATGCAAGATTCTATTCCCTTGAATATTACCTGAGCAATAGCTTGGGGATATGATTGCAATGTTTTAGCCAGAGAGCTAGGGAGATTTATACTTTGCAGAGGTCCTCCCTGCCAAACTATGCCAAAAGGGGTATGCTTCTCTGAGATTATGATTAAACTTAATGGTTGAGTAGGATCACAACTATCAACGTAACACTGCTGAAGTCTATTCTCTACTAGCTGTAAGGATATCCGTGCTTCGGGAGTAAGTTTCCTAGGGGAATTCAAGTCAGGATTACCTTTTGATATATCGAATAAAGGTTTTAATTCCCCTGTGGATAATTTTAAATAGGATCTGATCCAGTTAATGTCACCTAAGAGTTTCTGAAAATCGTTCAAGGTATTCAAATGATCTGTCCTGATGGTCAACCTTATTGGTCTGACTGTAGTAGCAGTGAGCCTTGTACCCAGATATTCTTGGATCTCCTCTAATTGTAATTTTTCAGGGGCTATCGTTAGTCCTCTCTTTTCTAATGCTTGAGTTATAAATTGTAATGCTTCTAACAAAACTTCTTTTTCTGGATGGCAAATAAGTATGTCGTCCATATAGTGATAAATCAACAATCTCTTAAACTTTTGTCTAGTAGTTGTTAACGCTTTATCTACGTATATTTGACATATAGTAGGACTGTTAGCCATACCTTGAGGCAACACAGTCCATTCGAATCTCTGGTCAGGCTGAGTGTGATTAAGAGAGGGCAAAGTAAAGGCAAATCTCCAACAATCATTTTTGTGTAAGGGTATAGAGAAAAAGCAATCTTTTAAATCCAGAATAATAGTAGGCCAATTTTTTGGCAGTGCAGTGACAAGAGGGAGTCCACATTGGATGGGTCCCATAGGGTACATTTGTTCGTTTATGGCTCTTAAATCATGTAATAACCTCCATTTTCCTGATTTTTTCTTTGTTAAGAATATTGGAGTATTCCCAGGAGAGGTAGAATGTTGTAAATGACCTGCTTGTACCTGCTCTTGTACTAACTTATGAGCTGCCTCTAGCTTTTCTTTTGTTAGGGGCCACTGTGGAATCCAGCGAGGCTTATCATCTTTCCATATTATAGGGATTGATGGTTTATCAGTGGCCCCTAGGAAAAACCCAATCCATGAGAATCATTTTTTGGTGGAAGTAAAGGCAGTGGTTGGGTAGATCCTTGGCTATGTCTTCCTAATCCTTTTTTATCATCATAATTCATATTTTGTAACATATTTCTTACAGGAGTCCCTTGGTAAATCTGGTCAGTGGTGAGTTTCATATCCATTTGCTGCAGGACATCTTGTCCCCATAGGCTAATAGGAACATCACAGACATATGGCTGAAATATTCCTGTGTGTCCCTCTGTATCTTTCCACGATAATGAGGAAGCACTTTGATTGGGGCTCTTTGCTACTCCCAAGCCTCTCAAGCTCTGAGCTGCTGTGATCAATGGCCAGTGCTTTGGCCAGACCATTGCACTAATAATGCTTTTGTCTGCCCCCGTATCTAATAAACCTGTAAATTCCATATTTCCCACTTTTAATTTTAGGAGGGGCCTCTGTCCCATATCCATTGTAAGGTTTATTAAAGTGGTTCCTGTTGATCCAAAACCTCCTTGTCTTTTATTTGTATTTTTACTGGGCCACAAAGAATGTCGACTGGGCAATATAAGCATTTGTGCAATGCGATCCCCTGGAGAGATGACCGTAATTCCTTTTGGTGAAGAGACCAAGGCTTTTATTTGTCCAGTGAAATCAGGATCAATAACCCCTGGGTGTACTATAAGTCCTTTTAGTGTTGAGGAACCTCTACCTAGTAATAGTCCTACACTGTTCTGTGGGATTTTTTCATGCCAATCACTATCAATCATCTGCACCCCCATATCTGGGGTTAGTATGAGTCTGGAGGTGGCACAGATGTCCAATCCGGCACTTCCTGAGGTGGCTCTGCGCTCCCCTTATCTGTGGGAGGATACCATCGTCGGGGAACTTGTTGAATTACCCCGTATATTTGTTGCGGGCCCCAGGGAGGGCCCTGTCTCCTGTTTTTTTTTTTTTTGAAGTTCAGCATTCAACCCTAGGAAATTATCCTCCCTATCTCTAATAGGCTGACAGGCACTATTCCAATGACCTCCTCTTCTGCATCTTGGACATAGCCCTGGGGCATAAGGTGTAACAGATTTTACTATAGTTATCTCTTATCTTTTGTTAGGGCATTATCTCCTTGCTGCTGATTTTGTGCATCTATTGAAACGTATTGGCCTTCTCCTATTAACATTTCTATCGGGAAACCTTGCCACTATGTTTCTGCAAGCAGTTTCAACAGCTATTTCTTGCCACTGAGCTTCCCCAATTAGACATTGTCCTCCAGATAACACTGCTCTGCATAGCTGTCTCCAATAGTCTTAACTGACTCTTTAAAGTTTTTCTAATGGTTGATGGTATCTCCATTTGCTCCTCAAATACGGGCAGGTTCTACAGATTTTGAAGCTCTTTCTATTAGGCTTAGGTTTCTCCTACCTTTTCCCCTTGTTCCTAAGTTTTCACTACCACTTGGTTATTCCTTTTGGGGGTTCTTTGTGTTAGACTTAGTTCCCTTTTTTCCCTTGTTCTTAGATTTTTTGAGCAATTATTTTCTAGTTCACCACCACTCAATTTTTCCTCACTTTATTCTCTTTAAGCGTTCTTTTCTGTTACTATTAGATCCTGTTCATGAAGATCCCCCTTGTGGCACACTGAGCAGCTTTTCTTACTTTAGCTGTTTTTTTTTTTCCTCAATGGCGTCCCATTGTTTTTTAATAGTTCCCTGAGGTGTTGCTGCATTCAGACCCCATTGTTACTAATTTGAATAGCTTTAGTTATGGCAATTACAATAACAAACAGTGGCCTAGCTGCCAGGAGCAACGAGATTACTGAAAGGAAAGCTATCAAGTGTGCATTAAAATTTTTATAGCGGCTTTTCACGTACTACCTAATTGGACCGCTTCAAACGTGTTTCTACTTTCACTTTAATTAGACCGCGTTCCACGCGTCAGGACCGCTGATGGCGCATCCCGATACCCGCGTTCCACACGTCAGGACCCCGATACCTTTCAACCGGACCGCACTCCGCGTGTCCCCAGGACCGCCGATGGCGCATCCTGACACCCTTTAACTTTTTTATAACCAGTTTAACTTGTATACAAAAAAAAATTTTTTTTTTCAAATATCTTACCTTGTTTTCTTTTATAAGGCCTTCATCTTCCCGGGTTTCGGCACCAGTTATCGCGTCCCCTCTGGCCGCAGAGAGAGACACGACAAATGTCTGAAGCTTTGGAAGTTTATTGTGCACAGTTCCTCTCCTACGCTTCTCTTACCCCTAGCTTCTGCGCACTCCCAGCTTCCCTTCTCCCAGCTTCTTCCAGCTCCCGCGTACTCCCAGCTTCCAGCTCTGCTCCAGTCTCCGCCGCCGCTTCTTCTGCTTCTTCCATCCCCTCCTCAGCTTCTGCCCCCTACTCTCCCACCCACCAGGCTTATATACACTTCAACCAATCAGGGGAGAGTACACGAGATAAACGCGGACAGCTGCAGGCACAGGATGGGTACACCAGGGGGGCATGCTCTAGTCACATCGTTAACTAGCCAATCATTGGAATTCGCTGATTGTTTACTGTATAGCTGGCCGCTTTTGGCTCAGCGTCAGGCGCCATCTTGACCATGCCTAAGGCTGGGGGCTCTAGAAACCCCGACAGATCCCCCTTCTTTAATATTAAACTAAGGCTCGGGACCGTGTCTGTCTTAGGCTGAGTGGTCAGCATATGTCCTTACCCGTCATCAGAGCCTGCAGAGCACGCTGCAGCTCCTGTCTTAGGTCGGTACACAGCCACCTCCTTCACTTTTGGCTCAGCGTCAGGCGCCATCTTGTCCATGCCTAAGGCTGAGGGCTCTAGAAACCCCGACACACCCCGAGCCTGCCTTCTACATAATCACCTCTTCAATGCCATGTGCTCAGCTGAGCTCACCTTCTCATTCTGGGTCACAACCCAGAATGAATTTTGAGGGGACACAGACAGCCCATAGCAAGCAGCCTGTGCAGGGGTGAAGCTCTGTCTGCTGAGGACCTCCTGCTGGGTGGGGCAGGGCTTCGTGGCTCCCTTACCTTGTGTTGCTCCCTCCGAACCTATATGCAGGAGGCCTTGCCTTGAATTCCCTGCTGCAGTTCATTCCCCTTGGTAAATGAAGAGGATTTGTTGAAAGGCAGCCCTTTAATCTTGGGTGCTCTGATCCTGACTTAAATGTCAATCTGATTTCATGGAGTCACATTTCCTTCCCTGGACCTAGTCTACCATGACCTCTGAGTGACCTGACACACAATTCCTCCAGAATTGGCCAGTTGGTGCCTCACTCATGTTGGCTTCTGCTTGGTTTTGTTCTTACCCCTTCATGGTTTGAGCATTTCCTGATTTTCCATATGGTCCAGACTCATGTGTTTCCGAGTTCTGCATTAATAAATAGACATTTCTCCAAGGATCAATCATTTCTATCCATGAGGGATGCTAGTTAGGAGAATTGGGTGCCTTGGACAAGGGAAGATTATTTCCTCTACACAGGGATGAATTATACTTTTTTGATTCTTGCATCTCTGTCTACAACAGTCACAAGTTTACTTTATTCCACTTAACTTCAGATTTGAAGTATTCTCACTTCGGTAACTTTCTCTAACTGTGTGGACCTTGGCTCTACTTATGTGCAGGACTCTGTATGATTGCTGCCCTGTTCAATTCCAACCTGTTGTGTCACCATCACTGCTCTCTGTTGGACAGTGTCCCCACCCCGTGCTCACTCCTGCTCCACTCTGATTCTCTTCCTGGGTCTGCCCATGTCTCAGTCGTGCCCAGGTCTCCCTCACCTGCCTGGGTGCTACCTACTGCACAGGGCACCCTCCTCTTCTGAGGGCCTCCTCCTGCCCCAGTCCTGGACTCCCACACCTGGACCACACCCCACCACTCCAGGTGGGGACTCTCAGGACATGTGACAGCAACTTCCCCTGCAGGGCTCCCACCTTCATGGTCCCACATCTTCTCCCTCATCCTGTTGGGTCCCACAGTCCCAAACCCCTCATTGAGAACTGTGTTTCCTTAGGAACCATAGACTTTTTGTAAAGGTAGGAGATGGAGTTAGGGGACTTGAATAAGCTTAAGTGTAGCAGGAGGACCTATTGAGAGAGACATGCACTGTGGTAGACAATGGCTTGGCTGAAAGGGAGGAGAGCCAAGGCCATGGAGTGGCCATTCAGACCATGCTGAGGTCCCTGTGTGACCTGAACAGAGCAAGGATGGCAGTCACATGCATCAGTTCGGAAAAGAGAACTGTCCAGTTATTGAATGGCTTTGATATACATTGTGGGACATGCATGGATGGAAAAGAAGGCAGGGTGACTAGCTGGAGTGTCCTGACCCGTGGGACATCAACGCAGGATGGCAAACCTAAGAGAGAAGGAATGAAAGGGACAAGAGACACAGGGAGTGACAGCAAGACAGGAATTCTGATCAAGCTGCAAATTTTTATTGTTCTCATGGGTATTTATGCTGAGGGAATGAGTGGTATGACGAGACACAGGCTGGTTGGCTGTGTTTTTCTTTTGGGCTCCTGATAAGGTGCAAGTTTATGCCAGCGGGAAGGTGAAACCCTGGAAGAGAAGCGGGGGCGGGCCATAGGCAGAACTATCAGCCAGGAGTGGGGAGGGGGCACACTCTGGGAATCCATCAGCCGTCAGCTGTAGGGTGCCTGAATCAGCTGCAGGGTGTTTGTGCAGGGGAAGCAACCGCAAAATGCTCCCAGGGCTGCTGCTTATCGTAAAGATCAGAACATTCTCAGAATGAGAACTTCTTCTTGGTCCCTGACATTTGCCCCTTATATAAAATTATTGACCATATTCTGATAGCCACATTTTAAGGGGGTGATAGAGGCTATGTGGTGAGGTGGGGGCATTGCCTGCCCGAACAGGTACAGAGCTGGAGTGACAATCCCTTGGGAACTGCGCCTGTCTTAGGTTGTCCGTGACAGAGCATCATCCTTACCCGTAATTGGAAAATGAGACTCTAGCCCTCATTTCCTGTTTTAGGTTGGTATGAGCTCTCATGAATCTTACCCATCATTGGCTGTCCAGTTCAGCTCACAGGGGTGATGGTCTTTTAAGATCACCATCGCGATCCATCATCTCCAGTTGATGGTAATGAACCTGAATAGGTTTTGCCAGTATAGCTTCAATATGAGCTCTAAGAAAAGCCATGATCTTGTTGAATATCAAAGGACCTATAGATACTATAAGCAGCAAGCAAAGGAGGGGACCTTAGCAGGGTCCTCAAATCCTGCATGGCTGTGGGAGAGCAGTGAACAGGCAGCCATTATCCAGAGAAGCAATGGTGTGCAGTCACAGGGTTTGCCATTCAGGGGATTTTTCACATAGATTGTCGGCTGCATCTGTAAGAGAGGAATATTCATCCTCAGGGGGAAGGTTTTCATCCCTGGGTTGTGGTGAATCATTGACCTGTTTGACCAGGCATTCTGGTAACCATCTTGGGGCTGCTTGTTCTTGATCTAAAATGCAAGCTGAGCCTCATCCCCAAATGAGGACAGGATCTGGGCCTTTCCATTTATTTGTTAAAGTATCACACCACGTAACAGATGGGCGAGCAAAATTAGAAGAGGGATGCCAATGTCTGTCCGTGGCCGAATGTCCTTCATTGTCTAGGGTAAGAAAGTTAAGAACAAATAATGCATGATTAAGGTGATCCCTGGGAGTGGTAAATGCAAGGGAAGAGGCCTTAAGGTGGGTAAGCCAGGTTTTTAAGGTGAGATGTGTACGTTCCACAATGCCTTGACCTTGAGGGTTATATGGAATTCCAGTACTATGAGAGATTTTAAGAGTGGCACAAAACTGTTTGAACTTGGTACTGGTATATGCAGGGCCATTATCTGTCTTAATATGTGCTGTCTTTCCCATTATGGAAAAGGCTGAGACAAGATGAGAAAGGACAACCTTGGTAGCTTCTCCAGAATGCGGTGATGCAAAAATAAAGCCACTAAAGGTATCTATGGAAACATGTATGTACTTTTTTTTTCCAAATTTGGGAAAGTGAGTAACATCCATCTGCCAAATCTGATTGGACAGTAATCCTCGAGGGTTAACACCCAGATGTTGAATAGGAAGGGAGTCAACGCAAGCAGGACACATTTTTACAATTTCCCTTGCTTGTTTCCTGTTAATTTTACAAAGTATCTGAAGGCTCTGAGAATTTAAGTGATGAAGGTTATGTAAATCTGTGGCCTCTTGGATGGATCCAATAAGAACTGGGAAAAGGGAGCAAGTGGCTGCATCAGCCTGAACATTACACCTTGATAGGGGACTGGGAAGATCAGAATGTGCTCTAAAGTGTCCTAAGAAAAATGGATGTTTTCTAGCCTGAATTAGTTGTTGAAGCTGGTTAAACAAAAAGGCTGCGTTGGAGGAAGCCTTAATGGTGGGTGAAATCTCTAATAGGGGCACAGAATGGGCAATGTAAGCACTGTCTGTATAAATATTAACAGGTTTATCAAAAAATGTCATAAAGACTTGTGTTATAGCAAACAATTCTACAAGCTGTGCTGATGGATTAAGCAGTGTCAAAGGTGGTGGGCTGATTATCAACAACAAAGGCTGCACGGCCGTTTTTGGAGCCATCTGTAAAAACAGTAAGGGCTTGTGGAATAGGAGCCGTCTGAGGAACCCAAGGAAAAATAAATGGATGTAATTGAGCAAAATGCAAAAGGGGGTCATTGGGAAGGTGGTTATCAATTGTTCCCAAAAAGTCTGATAGGGCAATACCCCATTCATCCCTTGTCTGTAGTAAAAATTGGGTCTGATCCTTAGTGTATGGAATCAAAATGCTATCAGGGTCTTTGCCAAAATATTGTCGAGAAAGCAGGCGACCTTTAATAATGATAGAAGCTACCTGAGCAGGATAGATAGCAATAACTTTAGAGGATGTGGCGGGCAAATGAACCCAAAGCAAGGGGCAACCTTTATTTTTAAAATGTGGATCCCACTGCCAGAATAGTCCCGTGGTTGTATGAGGGGTGTGTAATATAACCAAAACCAAAGGAAGGTTATAAGATATTTGTGTAACAAATTGTTGAGCAATGGCTTCTGTGACTTGAATTAATGCTTGCCACGCCTCGGGAGTAAGCTCTCGAGGAGAAGAGGGGTCAGAATCTCCCCTTAAAATATCATTAAGAGGCAAAAGCACATAGGTAGGTAGTTTTTAATATGGTCTTAGCCATTGGATATCCCCTAGCAATTTTTGGAAATCGCTAAGAGTGTGGAGATGGTCCACACACAATTGTATATTAGGGATTTGAATTTGATTAGTTTGAAGTTTGAGGCCCAAGTAGGTGTAGGGGTCCTGTGTCTTAATCTTATCAGGGGCTATCTGAAGTCCCAAGGTAGTGAGGGCCTTATAGAGATCCAAATAACAATTGTTAAGATCATAGGTATTAGGTGCAGCGATTAACAAATCATCCATATAATGTAATATATAGACTTGTGGCCACCAATCTCTCACAGGGTCTACTGCTTGAGCAACATATTTTTGGCAAAGACTAGGGCTGTTAGCCATACCCTAGGGAAGGACCTTCCATTGAAATCATTGCATAGGGCCCTGAAAATTGATGCAGGGGAGGCTGAAAGCAAAATAGGGTCTGTCCTCGGGATGTAAAGGAATAGTAAAAAAGCAATCTTTTAAGTCGGTGACCATTTTATAATAGTCCCTAGGAATAGCTACTGGTGTAGGGATGCCTGGCTGTTGTACCCCCATCAGGCGGATAATCTTATTGATGACATGCAAATCCTGTAAAAGGCACCATTTGCCTGATTTCTTCTTAATAACAAAAATAGGAGTGTTCCAGGGTGAGGTTGAGGGTTCCACATGGCCGGCTGTCAACTCTTCCTGTACTAACATGGAGGCAGCCTCTAATTTTTCTTGGGTAAGGGGCCACTGATCCACCCACACAGGAGTTTGAGTTTCCCATATAATTTTGTCTGCATGGGGTCCAGGAGGGTCAGGGACAGACACTAAAAATCCAACTACCCAAGTCCAAATTTGTCTGTTTTTTGTATGGGCTGTACAGGCTCAACCTGTCCTTGTCCTAGCCTCCCAAGGCCTGTACCAGGGATAAAGCCCATATGAAGCATTTGATGAGTGACTAAAGAGTTGGGACTACCAAGAATAACTTTCATTTGGCTTAGAATGTCTCATCCCCAAAGACAGGGAGATCAGGAACAACAAAGGGGGTAACAGTTCCTTTATTTCCTGTGTTACCTTTTGTGTCAGTCCAATTGAGTGCCCTGGAGCTAACTAATGGGTTTTTTGATTGCTCTATTCCTTTAAGGTCAATTAGTGATGAGGTGAGGGGCCATTCTGATGGCCAATATTTTTGAGAAATAACTGTGGCATCTGCACCAGTATCCAGGATCCCTTGGAATTTCTTTCCTTTGATAAATAAGGTAAGAGTGGGTCTTTTGTGGGAGATAGGTTGGACCCAATACACATCAGAGGAACCTAAAGAGGCCATGTTTCATGGTGAACTTTGGGCAGCAGGAGTGTTTCCTGAATTGAGGGTAAGGAGTATTAATTGTGCAATTCTTGTTCCTGCAGGGATGGCCACTATTCCGTTAATAGCTGTGACCAGTATTTTAATTTCTCCAGTGTAATCATTATCAATGATGCCAGGGAAGGCCTGAACACCTTGTAAGGTGGTAGAAACTCTCTCAAGAATAAGAGCACACATATGAGGTGGAGGGGGGCCTACAACTCCAGTAGGTATTATTTGGGGCCCTTGCCTAGAGTCTAATATTGTATTGGTGGAGGCACAGAGGTCCAATCCTGCACTGCCTGGGGTAGCATGTTGGAGGGAGGTGATTGTGGGGAAGGACAGGGGGCCTGGATTGGGTTGGGAGTCTGAGAGGGAACAAACCTTATTGCCCCTGGGTTTGTTCTGGGGGTGGTCAGGGCCAGATTGGTCTTGGATCTACACTCCCTGGCCCAGTGGCGACCTTTACCACATTTAGGGCAAAGGGTGAGTGGAGGTGGTTTAGCCCCTGTTTGAGGAGATATAGGTCCTTGACCCAGTCTCCCTGTTGGGCACTCTCGCGCAAAATGGCCAGGTTGTTTGCAGGTAAAACAAGTACGTGGGCCAAGGTTGTGAAGGGCCTTGGTGAAGGTGGCACCAATGGCGAGACCCATGGCATGGGCCATTCCTACCCTGGCACACAGCCTAATGAAGTCAGAAAGGTCCCCTTTATCTTTATGGGGCTGAAGAACATCTTGACATATTGGGTTGGCATTTTCAAAAGCAAGATATTTTACAAAGGAGCTCTCACTTTCACTTGGTCCAAGTAAGCGCTGTGCAGCTAGAATAAGCTGCAACAAAGTCACTGTAAGGCTCGTCAGGACCCTGACGAATTTTTGCTACGGAGGTGGTGGCTGAGCCCTTTTGAGGGAGCCATCTCCAAGTGTGCAAACCAGCAGTTTGAACCTGTGCTAGGAGCCCAGGAGGGAAGCGTGCCTGTTTAAGATTAGTATCAAATGGTGCATTACCCACTAGTTTAGCATAGGTCCAGGATTTAGAGGAAGACTTGGTTGAATTTTTTTGGGCAGTTTCCCGACAGTATTCCCTAAAGTCTGCGTTCCACAACAGGAAGTCACCCTCACTGAGGGTGGCTTGGGCCAAAAATTTCCAATCATTAGGGGTGAGCCATTGTGTACTATGGTTCTCTAGCAAGGCCAGTGTATAAGCTGAAGTGGGGCCATACTGAGCACAAGCCTTTTTAAGCCTTTCAAGAAAGCGGAGGCTCAGCCTTTTATAAGAACCAAGGGCTCCACTCTGTCCAGAGGTGGCCTCCTCCTCATCCCCTGATTCCTGGTCCCCCTCTTTTTCTCCCTCTGGTTCTCCCTCTTGTTCCTCCCCTGATTCCTTTTCCTGACTTCCTTCTAGACCCTCTGCCTCAGTCTGTGCGAACTGATCTGCTTGACTGTGAGTAACTGGAAAGGCAAGTACAGGCTGACCACGTGGCTTCACCTTATGAGTATTAAGGGGTTTGGGGCCAGTTTGTGTTAACTCCGTGCCCAAGGCTAGTGAGCAAAGTTCGGCATCAAGGGCTTTTAGTTCTTTTAAAAGTTGGATTTGTTCCTGCCTATGTTGGAGAGACTCATATAAAGGAGTTAGATTAGGCAAGGGAAGCAGGGAAAAAATATTTGGAAGGGGCAGTAGGTCCCTGAAGGACCGGAGCATGATAGGCAGGGGGTGTATAAGAGGGAAGTGGATTTTTAAGAGGTGGCAGGTCTGGAGAATGGTATTGAGCTGCTGCCTCCTCCAGGGTAGCCTCAATCTCTGGGGTCACCTCATCAGAGGGATTTAAAACTGGATAAATCTTAGGGGGATTTTTAGGGGACTCCTTTGGTAAGGTGGGGTCTGTGAGGGTCCCAGGGTCTGTGAGGTTCCCAGGGTCCTGAGAAGGCTGAGTAGGGGGCATTTGAATAATAACCAAAGGGCATGCCAAGAGGGGGCGAGAGGCGGATTGCATTGCCTGCTCCCCAATTTTTACAAGTTTTAAAGTACCACTGTAAAAGGGTGAACTTTTAAGTATCTCATTATTAAATTCCAATAAGAAAAGGCAGTGACAGGCACCTTTTGAGGACCAAAAGTCTCATAATCTTTGAGGCAGTCTCCTACTCTGAGCCACCTTTTACCATCAAATGACCCCTCGAGGGGAAACAAAGGACACAAATCCTCTATGTATGAAAAGAATAATTTTAAGTCCTTTTTCTTAACACGTGCTCCCCGAGTCTTGAGGGCCTCCTTGAGACCCGTCAGAAACAAATCATGTGACAAATCTGCTTGTCCCATGGTGTGTCACTCACCTTGCGCTGGCATCACTCTCCTCCTCGATTTGACTCCCGGTCACGTTTACCGAGGTGATCCCGAATCCTGCTTGGCCAAGGCTTCCCCGGAGGGCGGCATTCGCTTCTCAGGCAAAGGCTCCAATGCCCCACATTGGGCTCCAACTGTCCCGATCCACGGGACATCAACGCAGGACGGCAAACCTAAGAGAGAAGGATTGAAAGGGACAAGAGACACAGGGAGTGACAGAAAGACAGGAATTCTGATCAAGCTGCAAATTTTTATTGTTCTCACAGGTATTTATGCTGAGGGAATGAGGGGTATGACGAGATGCAGACTGGTTGGCTGTGCTTTTCTTTAGGGCTCGTGATAAGGTGCAAGTTCGCACCAGCGGGAAGGTGAAATCCCAGAAGAGAAGCAGGGGCGGGCCATAGGCAGAACTATCAGCCAGGAGTGGGGAGGGGGCACGTTCCTGAAATCTGTCAGCCGTCAGCTGCAGGGTGCCTGAGTCAGCTGCAGGGTGTTTGCGCAGGGGAGGCAACCGCAAAATGCTCCCAGGGCTGCTGCTTATCGTAAAGGTCAGAAAGTTCTCAGAATGAGAACTTCTTCTTGGTCCCTGACACTGGAGAGGACAAGTTGTGGGGAGATCTTATCCCCATATCAATCATGACATGCCATGTTTTCTTGTTGATTCTCTGTTTCATGCCAATAGCATCAGGGCATCAGACCAAGAGGAATCTGTTGTGGCCTCTATACCATTCCCAGATAAAAATGCAAGCAGTTTTCAAACATTTCCTGCAGTTTCTGGGGTTGTGCCATAATGCACAGCACCTGCCATACATGCCACAGCAGAAGCCAGTGCGTGACCTGGAAGAGGAAGAGATCAAACTAGCAAGGATCCTGAGGACACCAGGGTGAGTTGTCCTTTGACCTCCGGAGAGGAGAGTAGGTTATCTACAGCCAAATATAGTTGCTCTTGTCTGATCCAGGACATCTGGAGACACTGGACCTCAGCTGAGAGATGGAGAGAAGCCAGTCCTGCAACTGTGCCCAGCTCTGCACAGCCCTGTGGATTTGCATGTGCCCAAAGCACAGCCCACTGCCCTGAGTACTTCTTAAGAGACTGATTACACCCTGTGCAGGACTCAGTTCTTGTCAGGACACAGCATGGATGTGAGGGTCTCCACTCATATCCAGGGGACCCTGATGCTCTGACTTTCAGGTAAGGAGGGGCCACACTAAATATTTACTAAGCAGTTTGGTGAGTGATACCTGGCTATTCAGGGAAATCCTCCATTAACATGATTAACTTTGTGGATATTTGCTTTTTATTGCTGATATCAGGTTCCAGATGCAATAATCAGATGACTCGATATCCATCCAATCTGCCTGTCGCCTTAGGAGACAGAGTTAATATCAAGTGTCAGGAAAGTCAGGATTTTAGCAATTTATTCTGGTTTCAGCAGAAACCTAGGCTAGCTCCTATGCTTCTGCTCTATGCTGAAACAAGTCTGCATTCTGGCTTCCCATCGAGGTTCAGTGGCAGTGCATCTGGGACTCAATTCACTCTCACCATCAGCAGCCTGCAGACTGAATCACTGTCAACAGTACTACAGTTACCCTCCCACAGTGACACAGGCCATAACAAAAACCTCCCAGGGAAGCAGAACAGTGAGGCCAACCCAACAGACTCCTCTGAAGCTTCCCCTTGCTGAGAGGATTTCTAAGATGTAGCCAGGCTCTGAAACTCTTGCAACTTTTCCTGGAAGGTGTGATGGAGAATATTCTGTACCCTGTCTGTTCTCTTCAAGTCCAGCAATCCAGAACTGACAATACCCCTTCTTACCTGATAAGAGACCGGGATCAGTGCACATTGGGAGTCTGGAAGGTCATTTCAGTTGCAGTGTGAATAATCACACATTATTTCATCTTCCATGTACTTGAACAGATGTATTTCTGGGTTACATTTGCAGGTCAGGTCCGATATTTGAAGTCAGTGTTTCATGGGCCTCCTGAGTCTACTCATGTTGTACTTCAGAATACACTGTTGTATTGGGTGGATGTAGAAATATCAGTGCAAATTCATATGTGTATAGGAAGTTCAGTAGGTATTAATGGATTCATAGATTGTTAGGTAGATCGATGACTGATAATTCTAACTAGCCTAGAAATAATAACAGGCTTACTCCAGTGAGCACCATAGTGTCCTCATTTTGGTATGTAAATGACCTTCTCCATAAAAGGAACCAGTGATCCTTGCAGAAATGACTGATTCCTTGCCAGGGACAGGGAAAATGACAGAAAGCAGACTATATTAGTCAGAAGCTAAGGTGTCCTCAAAGGTCATGCCAAAGTGAAGAGAAACCAGCAATTAAGGGACATCCACTGCTGGATTTTGCGGAATCTGGAATATTGTAAAGCAATACTGATGAGAAAAAGAACCCTTCATCCACAGTGATATTCTGAAGAGGAAGAGGAATGTTCATAAAGTATCAGGCAACGTCTCAAAACATCCAGGGCAAAGGAACCCCATCCTGAGGTCAAACTGCTTAAGAATATTTAGGCCACAACTTCTCCAACACAAGGCCAAAAAATTGTCTTACTTGAAACTTCATCAATTTAATACAAAGTCTTTATGCTATTTTAGTTTCAAGGGATGAGGTCATGCTATTGACAAGTAATTATGCTTTTCAAATTTTAAAATTAGAAAATGAAAGTTAACATTTTATTTACATACTGAAGTCGGTTTTGTCTCAAACACATGATTTAAAATAAATTTTTAGACAATCTTAGCTTAAGTAAACATCTCAGAAGCACAGTTTTGCTCTTTAGAGATCCCTGCTCATCTTGCAGTGCAGATTCTCATGCAGTAGTTCTGGACTGTGTCAGCTAGTTAGCATATGTAACATGCTGTACACATTGTGGAAGAGTCTTTTGACTGCTAGACAAAATTTGAGTAATACATTTTTATCATAAGAATTAAATTGTGTGTGTGTGTGTTCAAATAGGTTTTAGATTTTCAACTGATTACTTTATATATTTTTAATTTTCCTATTTACTATTTCTCCTATGACAATAGCATTCTTGTTTTCTGATCCCAGACTTGCTGAAACCATTTGGAAACAACTCTAAGGACACTTCAGGTTAATGGCTTAACCAGCAAAACACTGAGAGTTGGGAAATCATAAGCAAAATGGACAGTCGTCTGTCACTCTCCATTCTGAGGATCACTCTGGCAGCACATATGCCATGAATTCTTTTCCTTCCCTGGTTTCCTGTAGGCTTGCTCAATAAGGAAACAACCTGGCACTGGAAAACAGAGGGCCAATAAGGAGACCACCTGGCAGTGGAAGAGCAGCGGATCAACAAGGGGAACACCTGGAGTCAGAAGAGCAGAAGGTCAGTAAGGAGAACACCTGGAGCTATAAGGCCAGAATGTCAGTATGGATAACACCTGGAATTGGAAGAGCTGCCTGTAAATTAGGAGAACACCTGGAGCTGGAAGAGCAGAAGGTCACTAAGGAGGCCACCTGGCACTGGAAGAGCTGACTGTCAATAAGGGAAACAACTGACACAGGAAAAGCAGAAGGTCAATAAGAAGAACAACTGGCACTTGAAGAACAAAAGGTCAGTAAGGAGAACACCTGGAATGGGAAGAGCAGAAGGTCAGTAAAAAGACCACCTGGAGCTGAAGAGCAGAAGAGTTGAAGGTCAGTAAGGAGAACACCAGGAGCTGGAAGGGCACCTGTGCCCACAGAGGACCGAGGGCCTCACTGTTGGAGGTAGGACCTCCTGTGACAGTCACGATGCCTGTGGGCAGAGGAGCAGAGCATTCTCATCTGCAGGAGGGGCACCTTTGCTGCCAAACTCTTCGAGTTTTGAAAGACTCACCACAGAACAATTATAAATGTCTAAGAAAATGAATATGCCAGTTTCACACTTCATGATCATGTGACGTTCAAAGAGAGAATCATCACATACTACCCCAAAATATGTGAATTAATATGTCAATCAAAACTTTTTAAAATTATAATTTCTTTGTTTAAAAAACTCTCGTGCTTCGAATTCTTGCCAGTATCTTGTACTTTGATGCAGTAATTCAAATTAATGACTTTGCCCCACTCCTCAGGTGTGCTGATTGGTGTTCTTATTAAATCACTACAGGCTTGAGCTTCTGGGACTGAGAAGGAGCAAAGACTTAGGGTGGAGATGAGCCTCCCTGGCTCCTTTTACTAAAATCACCCAGTGACTCAGAGCCTGGCTGACTGTGAGAAATGCTCTCAGCAGGTGGAGGCAGTAGAAGGAGCAGGTGAGGCAGCCCAGCCTTACACTTCTGCTTCCCTGGGAGGTCTTTTTCATGGCCTGTATCACAGTGGGAGGGGAACTACCATACTATTGACAGTAATAAGGGGCCACATCTTTAGGATCTGGGCTGCTAATGATGAGAGTGAAATCTGTCCCAGATCCACTGCCACTGAACCTCAAAGGGACCCCAGAGTGCAAACTGTTTGTATAATAGATCAGGAGGGTAGGAGCTTGCCCTGCTTTCTCCTGATACCAGACTAAATTTTTGGTAAATATTCTGACTTGCCTGGCAAGTGATAGTGATTCTGTCTCCTTGAGATGCAGACAGGGTGGATGGAGACTGAGTCATCTGGATGTCACATCTGGCACCTGAAGTTATAAGTATAAAACATACCATGTTATTTTTCACATTATAAGAGGGCTTCTTTAAAGAGCCAGGCAGTACTGACCACACTGGCCTGAGCAATTACCCAGATTTATCCCTCCTTACCAGGGAGGCAGTGAAACAGGGGCCCCAGGAGCTTAGCAGACGCCCTCATGTCCATGCTAACTCCTGCACAGGGTGTGAGTAGCCTATTAAGAAGTCCTCAGGGCAGTGGGCTGTGCTCTGGGCACATGCAAATCAGCAGTGCTGGGCAGTCTGGGCACAGCTGCAGGGCTGGTTCCTTGGTGACTTAGAAAGACAGGGGTCCCCTGGAGTCTCCACTCTTAAGCACAGCAGTAAAGATTTGCCTGCAGTGAATGTGTTGATTCCTGCAAGCTACTTGGCAAGATGAACAGATTTGGGGACAACTGGCAAAACTGGAAATGAACCAAGGCCTTACTGTGGGATCCACTTCACAGTTGTACTAGGGTAATGCAAGGGAATAGAGGCATTCATCGGGAATGCTTAGTAAATCTTAGAGCATGTCTCTAACCAGTCCTCCATGTTTCTCTGAACTTGTTGAAATATTTCATGCTGTACTGTGCACATTTCTCAAAGAATGAAGTTATTTCACTTTTTGGAAATAAGTAGAGCATTAATTGTGAACAGGTAATATATTCCAAGTCCATTTGAAGAGCCCTAGTTCATCATTACTCTGCAGAATGTCAGGTAGTTCACTGAAGATGCACAATGAATTTGCTAGAGAGAGTCCCAGACCCGCCCTTATTCCAAGATACAAGTCTCCTCTGTGCCCTGGGAATGAATGGACTGCATATCATGGATCGGGGGCCTCCATATTTTATCCCTGTCCCACATAACCATGAAGCTTGAGTAGAGGTGCCAGACTCATCCTCAATTAAACCCACTTCTTCCTCCCCTCAGCTATGGGATTCTGGGTTAGGAAAAGCATGTGCCCTGGTTCAGTCCAGGTCTCCTAGTCTTAATCTTTCAGAAGAATCAAGTTCAAGAGCATATTTGTCCTGGGAATATCCCTGAGCTGCCCTCCCTGCCAGCACATTCCTGGGGCAGAGGGACAGCTCCTCTGGAGCAGGGCCTCTGCAGAACAGGTGAGGGAGGAAGCCCTGGGGAGAGGCCAGTTCAACAAACCCTCTGCCCTAGCTAAGGGCCACACACCATATTGCAATAGTCACCAATGGCTCACAGCAGTGTGTGGGGACAGCACGCTGACCCACAGGGCAGCCTCCAGACCCGTGTCCAGGATGGTCTCCGCTTCATCAGGTCAGAGCGTCGGTCCATGGGGAAACACACCTTGGTTTCTGATAAATATGAACAAAGACTCAGATCCCTTCTGTCCTGCTTCTCTATTCTGTTCCCAGCATGGTAGTCAGGGTCAGCAGAGGGAAAGTGGAGCCAGCTGTGCCTTCACCACCGCCAGTGGTGTGGAGACCCTAGGGGTCTCAGGGATGCATTGACGCAGTCCAGCAGAGTCAATTTGGCGCAGAAGACAAATGAATAGCGAAGCTTCTGAATTTGGAATGGTTTATTGTAGATTCAGGAAACCCGGGAACCCTGGCACTTGAGGAGAGTCAGTTTTTATCTCCTCCAGGGGGCGAAGGGTAAGGCTGATGCCAATTTTGCGAAGATTAGGCTGAGCAGGCACAATTAGGAGCACTCAGGAACACCTATGCATGCATTGTGTGCATGGACTTAATTGAATAGGGCCAATGACAAATCACCTGGGTGTGCTTATGTTAATCAACCTCCTCACTGCCAATGTGACCAAAACAACTTCTGGCTAACTGCCAGGCACCATCTTGGCATAGTCCATATAGCATAGCCCCCAACATCTCCCCCTTCCTTATATGAAATGAAAAGAATGCTGGCAGGGATCCTGTCTGTCTTAGGTCATCCATGGCAGAGCAACATCCTTACCCATCATTGGACAATGAGGCTCTAGCCCTCATTTCCTGTCTTAGGTTGGTATGAGCTCCCCATGAATCTTACCCCTATGACTACAGATCCAGTATACTAAGCCATATACAGGGAGATTTTCCCGCTTCAAGGGCAGCCATGGCCTATTTTATGATCACATTATGAGTCTGTTGACTGGCTTTGAGGCGTTTGTAAATGTAGAATAGAATCAACACAATTATACCCAAGCTTATTAGTGTGGGGCTTAAGAGTACCCCAAATTTGGTGCCAAATTGTATTAGTTTATCTAAAGCTCCCGTGATAAGCCCTCTTGGTTTGACTTCCACCTTAGTGGCGTTCATGACGAGGATCTGCCCTTGAAGCCCTGCCACCAGCTCATCGAATCCATTCATCCATTGTTGTGTGATCTGGAAAAGTAACTATTTAGAGAAGTTCTCATTAAAAGTCACAAAAGGAAAGGGAGAGCTAGGCACACAGAGTATATGAAAAAGTAATTGCTTCACTCTCTCTATATATTTCAGTATTAACTCCATTAACCCTTCGATTAGTGCACTCTCTCCTATCCATAGACCCTCCCTTTACAAAAACCAGGGGGCTTACATCCGTACAAGTATTAGGCCCGCATAAGGACCAAATGGATATTATTAATAGCTTTGGGCATGTAAACCAGTGACATTTGTATTGGAATTATTTTCTTTATTTAAGGTAATATCTGCCAGAGTACATTCGATCAACTGTGCAGAAGGTGTGCCACTGACAAAGGCGAGGCATAATGCATTCTCTAGTGATAAATTCAGGGCAAACTTGGAGTCCAATGTTGGTGTGTACCTAAGGGTAGCTTGCCCAGTAGACTCATTAGTGGAAAAGAACTGAGGAAAGACTGCACCACCTTGAGCGACTAGATCAAGTCAAGGCAATACCCTGACTATTGTCCAGAACTATTCACCCTGGACAAAACGTACCACCATCAGCAGCAGCAGGATACCCAGAGGGCTCGGCTGCATCTTGTCGAACCGTCTTAACTGCTTGGACTTGCCTTTCTGGAATCCAAATTGGGTTTTTTGCTTCCTGTGGAAATACACACACATGCCCTCTTCCCCAAATCAAGACCAGGGAAGGTCCCTTCCATTCTCCTGTCCCAACATCCCTCCATAAAGCCTGTGGCTTCATGTCAGTGTCAACTGCAGCATGTTGATCCGCTGCTGATTTTCCTGATCCATCCAGATTCAAAAAATTTAAGGTAAAAAGGGCTATAATCTGTTCTTAGGTGGATATGACTCCCCTATTCCCCCTTTTTGTTTTATTAATAAGGTCTTAATGGTTAGATGAGCTCTTCCTATAATTCCTTGTCCCTGGGGGTTATAAGGAATACCTGTGACATGATATATACCAAATGTAGAACAAAACTGTTTAAAGGTTAAGGATGTATAGCCTGGACCATTGTCTGTTCTTATTGTTTTTGGAATGCCCAGAATAGAAAAGGTATATAAGCAGTGATTTATAATATCTTTTGTTTTTTCACCTGATTGTAAGGAGGCCATAATAAATCCTGAATAAGTACCTATGGACACATGCACGTATCTAATCTTTCCAAATTCTGGGATATGAGTAACATCCATTTGCCATATATGGTTGGCTTGTAATCCTCTAAGGTTAACACCATTTTGAGGTACTGGGAGATAAGTGACACAATGTTGACAATTTTTGACAATAGTTCTAACTTGTTCCATAGTTAATCTAAAATGTTTTTGAAGAGTGTTAGCGTTAACATGGAAGTTTTTATGAAAATTTTCTGCTTCTAAGAACGTGGAAAAATTATGTACATTTCTAGTAGCTAAGTCTGCTAAAGTGTTACCCATACTGAGAGGTCCTGGTAACCCGGTATGAGCCCTAATATGTCCAACAAAAAATGGTTTCTTACAGTCCCAAATTAACTTCTGAATTGTAGATAATGAGGAATGAATGGTAGATGCTGAGGATATTTTTGGTACAATTTCTATAATATTTAGTGCTGGGGCATCTGGAATTCCATCCAGTGCTTGACAAAGATCCTCTGGAGGATGATTGCAAAGGCTCATCCTAAAAGGAATTGTCGGATGTTTTGCTCCAAAGCATGGTGTTTTCTCTGCTGTGTTTCTCTGATAATATATTACTCATTTCAGTCTGAACGGATTGCTTAAGGGGATGAAGGGAATACTACAAAAATTCCAGAAAATATTACCTACAATCTGAAAAACAATGGGTCTTTACCACTAACAAAATTAAAAATAATTTTGCAACCGTGCAATGAGTCCCTGAAAGCCTCTGGAGAAAACAGTTGTAGATCTGCCTTTCTCTCCAACAGGCTGGTTAAATTTTAACAGTGGTTTTGTTTATGTGTGTTAGTGAGGTATAAGAATAAGGCTTCATAACATTCCTTCCTTCCTACAAAGAATATGTCACCCCTATAATAAACATTGATACACAATTAAAATTGGGACCGCTGTCCTACTGTACCCCTTAACTCAGCAATTCAGATATTAACCAGATGGACCTAGTAGAGATAGTCACATGAGATTACTTGTCTATTGTTTTAACCACGAGAATATTAAGAATAGTTTTAGGTCACATAGAGTTTAGATATTAAGGAAGTAAATATTGTATTAGTTCACCGAGGTAGTTAGATATTCTTAAAACAATTGTGAATAGGTAAGGATAATCTGTAAGGTTACTGTTTTCTCATAATTTTCTGTTCCTTGTTAAAAACAGTTTCTGACTGTGCTTTGAAAACTTCTTTAATATTAACCACAAGATTTTCATTATAGCCTGAAGAAAAATGTATATAAACCCAGCCTTCCCCAGAATAAAGTGGGATTGATTGCACCAGAACTAGAGTCTGTGTCTTTCATTCTCCATCCATCGCCGACGCTGTCTCCCTGCACCCCGTTTACCGGTGTGGAACCCATGGACTCCTGCTAGGGCTGGACCCCGGCAATTTAGAGAATTGACTATATATTTGCTGTCAGAGAACAGATTAAATGACTGATTTGGGAACATTTGGAAAATTTGAAAAATGGCTAAAAGCTCTATCTTCTGGGCAGACTGTGAAGGATAAAGAAAAGTAAATGTTTGAGTTGGCATGACTATAGCAGCTGTTCCATTACTGGACCCATCAGAAAAGCAAGTTATAACATTTGGTATGGGATTTTTTCTAGTGACCTTAGGAAATATGAATGGGTGTGTGGCGAACATTTGGATCATCGGGTCCCCGGGGTAGTGGTTATTAAAATTTGGATTATAATTACATATAATGGTAGCCCATACTTCTGATTCTTGTGCAAGCTCAATTATAGTTTCTGGTTTATAAGGAGTGATAATGTTTTTTGAAACAATGCCAAAAATTTCTATAGCATTAGCTATTGCATTTTTTATTAACTTTCCCACTAATTCTGGATAACTCCCTAGAGTTATCTTTTGGCTATAGTGAAGATGGACCCAATAAGTAGGTCCTTGTTGCCAGAACACTCCTGTAGGACTTCCTATGGTGGCTATGATTATCAGTAATATAGGCTTAGTTATATCTATCCAATCTAAATGTGCCTTAGTAATGGCATCTTCTACCTTACACAATTCTTTTCTAGCTTCTGTGGTAATTACCTGGGGTGAGGCGGGATCACCACTTCCCTTAAGAATATCAAATAATGGTCCAAGGTCTTCAGTTGTTAATTTTAAATATGGTCTTACTCAGTTTATATCTCCCAAAAGTTTCTGGAAATCATTTAATGGTTTTAAATCTATCCATCCTAAAGGTAACCTTTTGAGTTCATCTTAAGGTTTTGTCAATAATGGCACCAAGGTAAGTAAAAGGGCAAGAGCACTGTAATTTATCCTCTGCTATCTCTAATCCAAATTGAAGAAGATTTTTGACCAGCCCATCATGTACTCTAAAAAGTTTGTCTTGATCAGGATGAGCTAATAAGACATCATCCATATAATGATAGATCATTAGGTCTTTATCAGATTTTCTAATAGGCTGTAAAGCTTTGTCTACATAGACCTGAAACATAGTGGGGCTATTGGCCATTCCTTGTGGCAATATTGTCCATTCATATCTTTGATCAGGTCCTTCGTGGTTAGTAGCTGGTACAGTAAAAGCAAATCTCCTTATGAAGTGTTACAGCAAAGAAGCAATCTTTTATGTCTAAAACTATAATTCGTCAATCCGTCGGAATAGCAGACAATTGAGGGAAGCTGGGTTGAGCTGTTCCCATTATTACCATTTGACTATTAATTGCTCTAAGATCTTGGATGAGTCGCCACTTTCCTGATTTCCTTTTAATTATAAAGATAGGTGTATTGAAAGGAGACGTAGAAGGTTGTAGATGGCCTAAGACCAGTTGTTGTCTTACTAACTCCCAGGCTGCTTGTAACTTTGAGCATTGAGGGGCCACTGAGGTATCCAAACAGCCTTTTGTGATTCCCATGTTATTTTTATTGGCTCAGTGGCTGTGGGGGTTCCCGGGAACCCCAGCCTTGGGCGTGGTCAAGATGGCGCCTGACGCTGAGCCAAAAGCGGCCAGCTATACAGTAAACAACCAGCAAATTCCAATGATTGGCTAGTTAATGATGTGACTAGAGCATGCCCCCTCGTGTACCCATCCCACGCCTGCAGCTGTCCGCGTTTATCTCGTGTACTCTCCCCTGATTGATTGAAGTGTATATAAGCCTGGTGGGTGGGAGAGCGAGGGGGAAACGGAACGGATGGAGCGGAAGAGGCGGCGGCGGCGGCGACGGCGGCAGCAGCAGCAGCGGCTGGAGCTGAGCTGGAAGGAGGGAGTATGCGGGAATGGAAGAAGCTGGGAAAAGGGAAGCTGGGAGTGCGCAGAAGCTAGGGGTAAGAGAAGCGTAGGAAAGGAACTGTGCACAATAAACTTCCAAAGCTTCAGACATTTGTCATGTCTCTCTCTGCGGCCAGAGGGGACCCGATAACTGGTGCCGAAACCCGGGAAGATGAAGGCCTTATAAAAGAAAACAAGGTAAGATATTTGAAAGAATTTTTTTTGTATACAAGTTGAACCGGTTGTAAAAAAAAAAAAAAAAAAAAAAAAGGTGTCAGGATGCGCCATTGTCGGTCCTGGGGACGCGCGGAGTGCGGTCCGGTTGAAAGGTATCAGGAGTCCTGACGCGTGGAACGCGGGTTGAAAGGTATTGGGGTCCTGACGCGTCGAACGCGGGTATCGGGACGCGCCATTAGCGGTCCTGACGCGTGGAACGCGGGTTGAGGGGTACCGGGATCCTAACGCGTAGAACGCGGGTCGGGGGGGTATCGGGACACGCCATCAGCGGTCCTGGCGCGTGGAACGCGGTCTAATTAAAGTGAAAGTAGAAACACGTTTGAAGCGGTCCAATTAGGTAGTACATGAAAAGCCGCTATAAAAATTTTAATGCGCACTTGATAGTTTTCCCTTCAGTAATTTCGTTGCTCCTGGCAGCTAGGCCACTGTTTGTTATTGTAATTGCCAAAACTAAAGCTATTCAAATTAGTAACAATGGGGTCTGAATGCAGCAACCCCTCAGGGAACCATTAAAAAACAATGGGACGCCATTGAGAAAAAAAAAAAAAAAAAAAAAAAAAAAAACAGCCAAAGTAAGAAAAGCCGCTTAGTGTGCCACAAGGGGTATCTTCATGAACAGGATTTAATAGTAACAGAAAAGAACGCTTAAAGAGAATAAAGTGAGGAAAGATTGAGTGGTGGTGACCTAGAAAATAATTGCTCAAAAATCTAAGAACAAGGGAAAAAGGGGAACTAAGTCTAACACAAAGAACCCCCAAAAAGAAATAACCAAGTGGTAGTGAAAACTTAAGAACAAGGGAAAAAGGTAGGAGAAACCTAAGCCTAATAAAAAGAGCTTCAAGATTTGTAGAACCTGCCCGTATTTGAGGAGCAAATGGAGATACCATCAACCATTAGAAAAACTTTAAAGAGGCAGTTAAGACTATGCAGAGCAGTGTTATTTGGAGAACAATGGCTAATTGGAGAGCTCAGCTGTTGAAACTGCTTGCAGAAACATAGTGGCAAGGTTTCCCAATAGAAATGTTAATAGGAGAAGGCCAATACGTTTCAATAGATGCACAAAATCAGCAGCAAGGAGATAATGCCCTAACAAAAGATAAGAGATAACTATAGTAAAATCTGTTACACCTTATGCCGCAGGGCTATGTCCAAGATGCAGAAGAGGAAGTCATCGGAATAGTGCCTGTCAGCCTATTAGAGATAGGGAGGATAATTTCTTAGGGCTGAATCCTGAACTTCAAAAAAACGGGAGACAGGGCCCTCCCCGGGGCCCACAACAAATATACGGGGTAATTCAACAAGTTCCCCGACGGTGGTATCCTCCCACAGAGAAGGGGAGCGCAGAGCCACCTCAGGAAGTGCCGGATTGGACATCTGTGCCACCTCCAGACTCATACTAACCCCAGATATGGGGGTGCAGATGATTGATACTGATTGGCATGAAAAAATCCCACAGAACAATGTAGGGCTATTACTAGGTAGAGGTTCCTCAACACTAAAAGGACTTATACTACACCCAGGGGTTATTGATCCTGATTTCACTGGACAAATAAAAGCCTTGGTCTCTTCACCAAAAGGAATTACGGTCATCTCTCCAGGGGATCACATTGCACAAATGCTTATATTGCCCAGTCGACATTCCTTGTGGCCCAGTGAAAATACAAATAAAAGACAAGGAGGTTTTGGATCAACAGGAACCACTTTAATAAACCTTACTATGGATATGGGACAGAGGCCCCTCCTAAAATTAAAAGTGGGAAATATGGAATTTACAGGTTTATTAGATACGGGAGCAGACAAAAGTATTATCAGTGCAATGGTCTGGCCAAAGCACTGGCCATTGATCACAGCAGCTCAGAGCTTGAGAGGCTTGGGAGTGGCAGAGAGCCCCAATCAAATGCTTCCTCATTATCGTGGAAAGATACAGAGGGACACACAGGAATATTTCAACCATATGTCTGTAATGTTCCTATTAGCCTATGGGGACAAGATGTCCTGCAGCAAATGGATATGAAACTCACCACTGACCAGATTTACCAAGGGACTCCTGTAAGAAATATGTTACAAAATATGAATTATGATGATAAAAAAGGATTAGGAAGACATAGCCAAGGATCTACCCAACCACTGCCTTTACTTCCACCAAAAAATGATTCTCATGGATTGGGTTTTTCCTAGGGGCCACTGATAAACCATCAATCCCTATAATATGGAAAGATGATAAGCCTCGCTGGATTCCACAGTGGCCCCTAACAAAAGAAAAGCTAGAGGCAGCTCATAAGTTAGTACAAGAGCAGGTACAAGCAGGTCATTTACAACATTCTACCTCTCCTGGGAATACTCCAATATTCTTAACAAAGAAAAAATCAGGAAAATGGAGGTTATTACATGATTTAAGAGCCATAAACGAACAAATGTACCCTATGGGACCCATCCAATGTGGACTCCCTCTTGTCACTGCACTGCCAAAAAATTGGCCTACTATTATTCTGGATTTAAAAGATTGCTTTTTCTCTATACCCTTACACAAAAATGATTGTTGGAGATTTGCCTTTACTTTGCCCTCTCTTAATCACACTCAGCCTGACCAGAGATTCGAATGGACTGTGTTGCCTCAAGGTATGGCTAACAGTCCTACTATATGTCAAATATACGTAGATAAAGCGTTAACAACTACTAGACAAAAGTTTAAGAGATTGTTGATTTATCACTATATGGACGACATACTTATTTGCCATCCAGAAAAAGAAGTTTTGTTAGAAGCATTACAATTTATAACTCAAGCATTAGAAAAGAGAGGACTAACGATAGCCCCTGAAAAATTACAATTAGAGGAGATCCGAGAATATCTGGGTACAAGGCTCACTGCTACTACAGTCAGACCAATAAGGTTGACCATCAGGACAGATCAATTGAATACCTTGAACGATTTTCAGAAACTCTTAGGTGACATTAACTGGATCAGATCCTATTTAAAATTATCCACAGGGGAATTAAAACCTTTATTCGATATATTAAAAGGTAATCCTGACTTGAATTCCCCTAGGAAACTTACTCCTGAAGCACGGATATCCTTACAGCTAGTAGAGAATAGACTTCAGCAGTGTTACGTTGATCGTTGTGATCCTACTCAACCATTAAGTTTAATCATAATCCCAGAGAAGCATACCCCTTTTGGCATAGTTTGGCAAGGAGGACCTCTGCAAAGTATAAATCTCCCTAGCTCTCCGGCTAAAACATTGCAATCATATCCCCAAGCTGTTGCTCAGGTAATATTCAAGGGAATAGAATCTTGCATTACTGTTTTTGGAATCCATCCGTCTATTATTATAACTCCTTATTCCACTCAGCAAATTAAATGGCTAATTAATAATGATGATGATTGGTCAGTATTATATTGTTCCACTTCAGCTCAGTTCGATAACCATTATCCCCAACATCCCTGGATTCAATTCTGTAAAAATACTCCCTTAATTTTTCCAAAAGTGACTAGTGTCCAGCCTCTTAAAGACTGTGTAACCATTTTTACTGATGGCTCCAAAAATGGAGTAGGTGCAGTACTTATCGGTAAACAACTTCACACCATAATAGTTCCACCTAACTCCGCACAGGTTACTGAACTTGCAGCTGTAATATTAGCCTTTAAATTAGCAGATAATCAGCCATTCAATCTTCTATCTGATAGCTTATATATCGTTAACGCTTTACAGGTTCTTGAAACGGTACCCCATATTTCTTCCATGTCCACGGTAGCTTCTTATTTTACAATGCTACAAAACCTTATCCTGCAGCGTAAACATCTATTCTATGTAGGACATATTAGAGCTCATTCTAATTTACCAGGACCTTTGGCCAATGCTAATGACTTGGTAGATATGGCCACCAAATCAATTTTTGTTTTTTCCATAGAAGAACAGGCAAAACTCTTTCATGAAAAATTTCATGTAAATTCCACTACTTTGAGCAGAAAATTTCCTATATCTAAATGTATGGCTCGACAAATAGTAAAAAATTGTCAACATTGTGCTCCTTTAATCCCAGTACAATCCTTTGGAGTTAACCCTAGGGGACTGCTGCCTGGTCATATTTGGCAGATGGATGTAACCCATATTTCTGAATTTGGTACTGTTAAGTATGTACATGTGTCAGTAGACACTTCTTCAGGTGTCATTATGGCTTCTGCTCATTCTGGAGAAAAGGTAAAAGATGTCATTCAACACTGCCTACAAGCATTTGCTGGCTGGGGCATACCTAAAGTTATTAAAACAGATAATGGTCCTGCTTATACATCCAAAAGCTTCCGGTTGTTTTTACAAACATTTAACATCCAATCAGTCACTGGCATTCCCTATAATCCTCAGGGACAGGGCATTGTGGAAAGAGCACATCTTACTTTAAAAAATTGTTTAAATAAACAAAAAGGGGGAATAGGAGCCTCCTACAAGTCTCCTAAAGATAAACTTAATTTAGTTCTTTTCATTCTAAATTTCTTAACTCTGGATAGGTCCGGCCATTCTGCAGCTGATCGACATTATAATCCCCATAATACTCCTCAAGTATGGGCAAAATGGAAAGATATCCTGACAGGTTGTTGGAAAGGACCGGATCCAGTCCTTCATTGGGTCCGAGGGTCTGTTTGTGTTTTCCCACAGGATCAACAGACTCCAGTCTGGATTCCAGAAAGGCTAATCAGAGTTTTACAGCATGCAAGTGATGCTGCTCCTCCTCACAATGGCGAGTCTGAGCCTTCCTCCAATAACAAAAACTCAGACGGAACGGCAAACCCGGAACCTATGGGCCATTGTTAGCCTGGCCATATTTTTCATTTCTGACTAAATATTTTTTATCCTTCCTTTTCTTGCTTTTCACCAATTTCTCTACAAGTCTGTCAATTCTACTGATGATTTTTCAGGTCGTGCTGTTTTTGGTGACAAGGATATTTCTAGCCTTTCTTTGCTTTAACAGGAGTAATTTCTGCACTTTGCCGTTGGAATCATGCTACAAATCAGACCCAGAGTAGAGCAACTTTTTCTGCTGACCCTAGCTGTGATATTGCTTTTCCTCCTACGTCAGCTTGTGTATTTCCTCTCTTTTATGTTTCTACCAACTAACATTTCTAATAATACCTCTTAACTGTTCACTAACTGTGTCCTATCTCTCACAATACTGGAATGGTTCTTTTGTCACCTGTGCAATTTGCACATTTCTATCTTCCTACCAGTCCTAGTTTCTGTTACAGATATAGAATTGCCAGTGCTATTATCAAGAAGCAGGAGAGGCTTTGACATTGCAACAGCCGTGATCACTGCCACCACAGTCCTTGCAGTAGCAGCATTGACACAACCATAACAACGATCATTCGGCCGAGAATGCAGCTGCAGCCTTACAGACCATAGAGACTCTATCAGAGAATGGACTCATTATAAGAACAAGTGGATACCTTGCAAGAACTTTTGGGACTGGGATGCGTTTATTCCCTGAGAGCTGCTTTGTGTTACCCGTATTTTAACTCCATTGGGACATATATTGTTTCTGTATTTAATATGGCTATAAGGTTCCTCTTCTGTTTATAGATTTGTCAAACAGCGGGCAAGCTTAGGAGCTATGGTGGTACTCCTCTGCCTTGGCCTTCTTCTCTTCATTCGTTTTGGCATGCATCTGCAAGCTAGCCAATAGAGATCAAATTATTTTTCATCAGGCCATGACCTCCCTAAAGGCCGACAGCCCCCCATTAGTATGGCTCTTGATGCTGGATCGGTAGTCAAAGACGGGTAATGAAGGAGGTGGCAGTGTACCGACCTAAGACAGGAGCTGCAGCATGCTCTGCAGGCTCTGATGACGGGTAAGGACATATGCTGACCACTCAGCCTAAGACAGACACGGTCCCGAGCCTTAGTTTAATATTAAAGAAGGGGGATCTGTGGGGGTTCCCGGGAACCCCAGCCTTGGGCGTGGTCAAGATGGCGCTTGACACTGAGCCAAAAGCGGCCAGCTATACAGTAAACAACCAGCGAATTCCAATGATTGGCTAGTTAACGATGTGACTAGAGCATGCCCCCTCGTGTACCCATCCCGTGCCTGCAGCTGTCCGCGTTTATCTCGTGTACTCTCCCCTGATTGATTGAAGTGTATATAAGCCTGGTGGGTGGGAGAGCGAGGGGGAAACGGAACGGACGGAGCGGAAGAGGCGGCGGCGGCGGCGACGGCGGCAGCAGCAGCAGCGGCTGGAGCTGAGCTGGAAGGAGGGAGTACGCGGGAATGGAAGAAGCTGGGAAAAGGGAAGCTGGGAGTGCGCAGAAGCTAGGGGTAAGAGAAGCGTAGGAAAGGAACTGTGTACAATAAACTTCCAAAGCTTCAGACATTTGTCGTGTCTCTCTCTGCGGCCAGAGGGGACCCGATAAGTAGCCCCTTCTGAAAACCCAGTCCCTTTTTATTACTTCTTCTCATAACTTGGATGGGTCCAGTTATTCCCTGTGAATGTGCTCCCAGTCCCCTTCCAGGTATGAATCCCTGGTTCACTATGATATTACAAGCTATCGTGTTAATATGCGTATGTTCATTAGTCAATTTGATCTGTAATTGTCCCAATATGTCTCTCCCCATAAATTAACGGGTAAATCTCTCAAGACCTAGGGTTGGAATGTACCATAATTTCCTTCTGTATCTGTGCATTTCAACAACTGTGAACTCCGGGGTGGGTTTGAGGCAACCCACAAACCTCGTAAGGTCTGGTCAGCCTTTTGAAGAGGCCAATCTCTTGGCCATTGGGTCAATGTTTTGATACTAAGATCAGCTCCATTGTCTAATAACCCATTAAATTCCTTGTCATTTATTCTTATAGTATACATGGCGTGAGTGTTTAGATCTAAGGCAAGCATGGTCATAGGTTCCCCCGTGGATCCAAACTCCGATTTATTTCTTTTATTCTTTTTTGCTAAATATTTGTTTTGTTCACTGGATATCACCAGTATTTGTGCTATTTTATCTCCCTGACTTATAACAGAAATAGCTTTTGGGGAACGGACCATTATTTTTATCTCTCCCTCATAATCTGGATCAATTACTCCCGATGTTATATGGAGTCCTCGTAGGGCAGCAGAAATGTGTCCTAATAGCAAACCTACTGTCCCTGATTTAAGAGGTCCATAGATACCCATAGGCATTAATTGAACCCCCATTTTTGGAGTTACTACTACTCTGGCGGCAGCACAGAGGTCCAATCCTGCGCTTCCTGTTGTATGTCTGATGAAGGAATTAATGGATAATGGATTCAAGGGATCATTCTGATGGGATCCGCCGCTGGTTTTCCTTCCTTCAGGGCTCCAAATATTTGTGGGGCCTGAGCCCAATGGCCCCTCATCTCATTTTTTGGGAGTGGTTTTCCTTCAATGTCAATTGCAAATTTACATTCACTTGCCCAGTGTTTTCCTCTTTTACAATTTGGACATAATTCAGGTATTTTTTTTGTATGTACTATGACTTGGGTTTGAACAGTCCCTTTTAAAATGTCCTTGCTGTCCACATGAAAAACAGATTTTGGGTTTGGCCCTCTTAGCTTGAGCTACTCCTTGAGTGACAGCAGCTGCTAGTATTTGACCCTGTATAGCTGACTCCTTAATATCTCCGCATATTTTTAAATAGGCATTGAGATCCTTATTTTTCCATGGCCTAATTGCTTTCCTGTCACCGCCCGTGGCAACAATTGCGCAGGTATTTATTGGAGGGGTCTGGAAATAAACTATTTTCCCTATATTCACTAATGTATAGAGGAAGAGAGACTTTGAGAGAAAGATAGGCTTTGCTTAGAGGGAGAGAAACTTTGCTTAGAGAGAAAGTTTTAGAGAAAGAGAGGCTTCTGCACTTATCAGAGATCTATTTCTTCTTAATTCTGCTGCTTCTTCTTAAAGGTGCGTCCTGCATCCTGCGAACTAAAGGTGCGTACTAGGAGTATGTGCTAAAGGTGCACTGCTTCTCTCTGCTTGCCACTGCCCCTACTCGTTGTTTTTCTTCTTGACACTTTTCTCTGACTACTGCTGCTCCTTACTTGCTGCTGCTTACTGTCGCACCCCCACCCACCGCCTGTTTATATTCCCTCCAGGAGACGGAGGGCAGGGCCACGCCAGTTGCAATCAGGCAAGGAGCCAGCTGCCCCATCATGGCAAATGTCAAAATGAGCAGGCTCAAACAGGCACTCTCGGGACCACCTGTGCACGCGTTGTGCACGTGGACTTAACTGAATATGGCCAGTGATAAATCACCTGAGTGCGCTTATATCAATTAACCTCTTCACTGCCAATGTGATCAGGCACTGTTCTGGCTGGCACAACCCCCAACAATTTCCCCCTTCTTTATATAAAATGAAAAGAAAGCTGGCAGGGATCGTGCATGTCTTAGGGTGTCCACGGCAGAGCAACATCCTTACCCGTCATTGGACAATGAGGCTCTAGTCCTCATTTCGTGTCTTAGGTTGGTATGAGCTCCCCATGAATCTTACCCGTCTTTGACTACCGATCCAGCATACTAAGCCATATTCTGGGAGATTGTTCTGCTTCAAGGGTGGTCATGGCCTGTTGTATGATCACATTATGAGCCTGCTGACTGGCTTTGAGGCTTTTGTAGATGTAAGATAGAATTAACACAAGCATACCCAAGCTTATTACTGTAAAACCTAAAAATCCCCAAAATTTGGTGCCAAATTTTGCTGAAAAAACAATCGTTTCACCCTCTCTACATTTTTCAATATTAACTCCATTAACCTTCTGATCAGTGCACTTCCCTTTACTTATAAACCCTCCTTAAAGGTGAGGTACCAACATGAAGAATTAAAAAGTGAGTTACACGGAATGAAAACAAGCAGCTTGCTTTACTGAGAAAAAGATAAAAATCATCTGTGTGGCTAAATCAGCTTATGAGGGGCTATGGGTCCAACCAATTCCAATTTGGGAATTGCCCGAGTGATGCAATCACTATCATCAAAAAGATCTGTTTCTTACTCCTTAAACTCTACAAGGGCTATGACGGCTGCTTCCATTTTGTGAGCCTTGAGTTGAAGAGCCTTGTGCCTTGTTTCTTAAATGATTTGGTAACATCTCGCCCTCAACATCAGTATTTTGCACTCATTAACCAAATGTTTTCCTTTTCTGCACTTTGGGCAAAGACCTGGGGCATAAGGTGTAACAGATTTTACTATAGTTATCTCTTATCTTTTGTTAGGGCATTGTCTCTTTGCTGCTGTATATCTGTGCATACACTCCAGGATTATATTGATTTTGAGTATCTATTGAAGCATATTAGCCTTGTATTAGCATATCAACATTTCTACCTTGCTACTGCATTTCTGCAAGCAGATTCAACAGCTATTTCTTGCCACTGAGCTCTCCAATTAGACATTGTCCTCCAGATAAAACTGTTCTGCATACCTGTTTCCAATAAGTCTTGACTGCCTCTTTTAAGTTTTTCTAATGACTGATGGTATCTCTATTCTGGTCCTCAAATACAGGCAGGTTCTACAAATTTTGAAGCTCTTTGTATTAGGTTTAACTTTCTCCTACCTTTTCCGCTTGTTCTTAAGTTTTCACTACCACTTGGTTATTCCTTTTGGGGGTTCTTTGTATTAGATTTAGCTCTCTCCTTTTTCCTTTGTTTTTAAACTTTCTGAGTAATTGTTTTCTAGGTTACTACCACTCAATTCTTCCTCACTTTGTTCTCTTTAAGAGTTCTTTCCTGTTGCTATTAGAACCTGTTTATGAAGATCCCCCTGTGGCACACTGAGCAGCTTTTCTTCTATAAACCCTGGGCTTATTTATGCTTGACTTTGAACATATGATCATGCAGTGGTTTCCTTATTTTCTAATTCTTCCCCAGTGTTTCTTTCCTCCCCAGAACTTTCCTGTTTTTGGTTACCCCAGCTAACTTCCTTTTTAATCTCTCCCAGCACTTTTCTTCTTCTTGTAATATATTTTTCACACCTCCTTCAACACTTCCCTGCACCATTTATTAGCTTCTTCCTATGCTACCTATTTTATTGAAGGCATTGCTTGTTCTGAATCCCCAAACACTCTGCCTGCTGTTTGTAACAGACGGTCTACAAAATCTGCATATGGTTCATTTGAGCCCTGCATAACCTTGATTAATTGCCCTTGCAAGTCCCAACAACTTTGTAATGTTTTCCATGCACTAACAGCGGCAGCAGCTATCTGAAGATAGACCGCTGGATCATATGTAATCTGCTGCTGTTGTTCAGCATATGGTCCTTGTCCCAGCAACATATCCAAGTTTCGTTGATGGAAACCTGTGGCTGCATTTCTATGAGCCATCTCTGCACAGAGATCTTGATTGGTTACTTTCCACATTAAATATTGTCCACCATGCAAAACTGCTCAACACATACTCACCCAATCACTAGGAGTCAGATTAAGTGTTGCGATGGATTCCACCATACTCACAGTAAATGGAGCCTGGGGCCCATAAGTAGGGACTGCCACTTTAAGATATTTTACTGTTTTAAATTCTAGGGCCTGATGAAATTGCTGTCCCTGATCATCTGCCAAGACTTGGCAGGACAGTCTTAACGGGCCTTCCACAGGGTCCCAGTGATCCCCGCTATCACTTGGGACTCCTCCACAACAAGGCTGACAAGAATGCCTACAAAATGTAGGGTCCTCCCACCTTTCATCATAAGGGGGAACTGAGGGGGTAGTTATCTCATGGTCTTTCCTGCCTTCTAGCAGCTCTGCAACATTAACTCGCCTATCTTCTAGTTCCTCCCCAGTATCTCCTTCCTCCTCAATCTCTTCTAGCACTTCTTCTCCTTCTTGTAATATATTTCCCATGCCTCCTTTTTGAATTATCCCTTCAGACTGATTTTGTGATATTTCCAAGCTCATCTTTAACTAATAAATAAATTTGATACAAGACAAACAGAGACCACACTAACAATACTACAAACACACAAACAACACTAAATACACGCACTCCAGAGCTCCTTTATATTTCATCACCTGGACAGCTATCCTGAGTGCCTAACTGCCTTAAAAGACAGGGCCTCAGCTTACATGAGTACCTAACTGCCCTAGAGACAGGGTCTCAGCTTACCTGATTACCTAACTGCCCCAGGGTCAGTGGTATAACTGCCCCAGAGACAGGGTCTCAGCTTACCTCGCTACTTAGAGCAAGACTCTTGAATTTGACAAACACACAAACAACACAAAATACACGCACTTTTGCACTTCACTACCTGGCCAGCTATCTTGAGCATCTAGCTGCCTTAGAGACAGGGGCTGCAGCTTACTCTGCTACTCACTGTTTAAGTTAGACGAACTCAAAATTCCCCATATGAACCACTATTGACGCCATCCAGCGGAGTCAATTTGGCGCGGGAGACAAATGAATAGCGAAGCTTCTGAATTCGGAATGGTTTATTGTAGATTCAGGAAACCCGGGAACCCTGGCTCTTCAGGAGAGTTGGTTTATATCCCCTCCAGGAGGCAAAGGGTAGGGCTGACGCCAATTGTGCAAAGATTAGGCACAGAGCCAGATGTCCCAGCAGGCACAATTAGGAGCACTCAGGAACACCTATGCACGCATTCTGTGTGTGGGCTTTATTGAATACGACCAATGACAAATTTCCTGGGTGTGCTTATATTAATCAACCTCCTCACTGCCAATGTGACCAAAACAACTTCTGGCTAACTGTCAGGCGCCATCTTGGCGTAGTCCGTATGGCATAGCCCCCAAAAATGCATGACCATAGGTGGCTAGAGCATGGTCTTGCACCCTGGGCACTGGCCTCCTGCTGCCAGTCCTGGGGCCTGAACTTCCAGGGAACTGACTTGCCTCTGACCTGCTGAGGTCTCTAGATAGCTGTGGCTCCATCCTGAAGGTCCAAATCCTTCACTGAGTGCAGGGAGCTGAGAGGTTGGGCACCGGGACCTTTCACCATCATGGCACCCCACAGATTCCTGACAACCACGTGTGTCTCACTGGGCTCTCAGTAGCTGGGAGGCAGCTCTGCCTGCACAGAACACAGACAGGACCTGTGTGCAGGAGGGGCACATAGCAGCTCCTCACCTCAGCTCTAATGACCACAGACTTGTCACCTAAGGGTCCAGAAAGGGTGAGCCTCAGTCCTCTCCTCTGTTGACTGACCTGCTGGAGGGACAGCTAATATGCACCTCCTGTCTCTTTCCTCTCCCCCTCTAGATTGCCTGTAAAGAGTAGACACACTGTCTGCATGGGAACCAGTGACTGGGGACTCATTCTGGGACAGTGGGCCAGGTCACGTTTTCAGGTGACATTTCTGCTCCAAATTCTGGCTTTTGTTGCTTGGATGTGTGGGAAAATGAAGACAATTCAGGAAGCATGTGGATTCCACTTGCCAATCTCTTAGATAGGCATAGAATTCATTCCTTTTCTGAGTCACAGAGTCAAAGGAGTCACTAACAAACTCAGGAGGTCTTCATCTCTCCTGAGCACTTGATCTTGGCTCAGTAAGAATTCTGACCTCCAGAATTTTGAGACAATCACATTGGACTACTTGAAGCTAAAGAGGATCTGCTGATCTGTTGAAGCTGCAGCAGGGGACTCACACTAGGAGTGGGAATGACTTTAAGCCCCTGTTTGTTGTCTATCCTCAAATTCCACAAATTTTCCCACCATGTCATGATTTGGTGTCATTTTGTAAAAAACCATGGGACATTATTATAAAGGGAGAGCTTGCAAAAGAGAACTCAGGAGGAAAATCTCAGCATAAACATGCAACCTCATGTTATTAACCTGATTTACTGCACACCACTGACATGGACTCAGGGTGGTGGGAGGGGAGTTAGGTGTCTTGTTTGTTTATTTTTTCCATCTTAGGGGGATTGATTAGATTTACATGATGGAATAAGAGAGGGGAGAAATGAGATGGTTGATGGGAAGAGAGTGAGGAGGGAGGATCCAGGTAATGGAGATGCACTCGGCCCCAATCTGAAATAAAGTAAGAGCATGAGGAAGGGACTTTAGGCTCATGGTCAGCATGATGTTGAAGCCAGGATTAGGGAAAGGCAGTTAGTGTAGAAATAGGGGATTGGGTCAGATCAAGGAAAGGGAGGCCATGAAGTCAAGCCACCTGCCTCTGGAAGTTGGAGACTGCCCCTGGGAGTATGGAATGTCAAGGATCTCCAGAGCTCATTGATTATCAAATTTACCTGTGCTTATCAAGGACTGCAAGCAAGGAGCTGCTAATTAATGCCCCCTGGACCCTTGCCTGACTGAAATACTTGGCCCTCCTCCTGTCCTATCTGCTTCTCACTTTATGCATCTCACCTGGGGCCTAGTCACATAGGCAGGAAGGAGAGATAAGGGGGAGAGAACTGGAGAACAAAAGAGACCTTAACCTATAAAAGACATAGGGAGTGCTTCTTGGGCTTTAGAACATCACTCATGGTGCCCTTCTCCCTCCCAGGAGAAGTATGTATAATATGCCTACCTTGGCATGCTTCTCCAGTGTTCACACTTCAACATTAGAGGGAGCAGAACTCATCACCAGGAAACGGTGGTATCAGTGTGGGTGCAGGCAGCAGGGAACAGTCAATTTCACAGTATCCTCCTGGTATTGACCCTTCTCTGGGATGCATCTGGCCACATGGAAAAAGATGTCCTTAAGGAAGACATGCCTGCATTCAAATCACACTGCCATCACTGACACTGGGACTCTGGGAAAACAACCTGTGATGTGATGATTGGGTCTCCCCTCTGTGAAATGCAGCACAAAAATGTGTCCTGAGTTTAAAAAGACCATCATCAGTGAAGTAATTTTTAAGAAGGTCCACTGTTTCCGTGCACTTTGAAGAACACTGTGTAAGATATTCCCACCCAGCACCTTTATGCATCCTGGATTTCCATGATCGTTTCTTCCAATGTATGGGGAAGCCATCCATGTTTAGCAGAAACAGACTTGACTGAGCCATGGGGTACAGAGGTCTGACTCCCAGGAGCTGGCAGCCATGAGAGAGTGTTTCAGGTAGACGGGCAGTAAGTGGCCCTGTACAGAGTTGGTTCACCATCTGAGAATATGGGAATTCTCTAAGCAAATTGCTTCCTTACCTCCACCCTGTTAGGGCAGAAATTAGACGACTGTAGGGGGCAAAGCTGAGCAGCCAGAAAAAGACCAGCCCACCCAAAGTGACCGGAAAGCTCACAGCAAGGTGGATGGAAAGTTCCACTGACCCTTTACACCCACCTGGCACTCAACAGAACCCCCTCCCATCCCAGTCTATAAAAATCCTGTGGGACTGGGGAGATAGCTCAGGCTCTGAAGTCACTGGAGTGAGAAGAGCTGGGCCCTAGGTGGCAGCTGCCTGGAGATGCCAGAACCGGAGCTGGAGGCGCAGCCTCGGTCAGCCAGACTGGGCGTAGCTCCTTCAGAACAGGAAGTGCGTGGCGCTCCTGCGCCGGCCACAGCCCAGTGTCTGTGACGTCAGAATGCCCCGCGACCCGCAGTCCAGTGTCTGTGATGTCAGAATGCCCAGCGACCCGCAGTCCAGTGTCTGTGACGTCTGAATGCCCCGCAACCAGCAGCCCAGTGTCTGTGACGTCGGAATGCCCCGCGACCCTCTGACCAGAGGCTCCTGGTAAGGACCCCACTGCAGGCCGAAGCGGCATTTACACGTGTTGGGCAGGACCAGGAGATTCAGGCTGCACCAGAGAGGTGGCAGACTGTCTCATCAGAGCCTCACTTGGAAGATCGACCAGGGTGCAAGATCTGAATTCCAGACAGCAGGACAACTGTCCACATCCGTATGGGCCACATAGACGTCCATGGCACCCGCCAGGAGGCCCCTGGGCTTCCCTACCTGTAGCTCTGCCAGTGCATCCAGCACGTGCAGGAGAAGAGAATCAGATGTACCAGCGGCTGCAGGAGAAAAGCAGCCCGGCTTCTTGGACCCTGTGCTTGTCCTGAACCCCAACCCTGCTGGGAACCTCCTGGGTGGGGCCACCCTGCACCGCTGGCTTCTGGAGCACCACTGTTAATGCTCTTTCCCTCGTGATTCCTGTTTTTACTCCTAGATGTTCTGCCACTGCATGTGGTATTATCCCATAAACTACATAGGCAATGAGAAGGTGTGCAGAAATGCCATTTTAAGAACCATTAAGTATTTTTTTTAATCAAAAGGAAAAGATGGAAAGATGAAGTTAACCATTTTTCTGCAACACTCTGCTTGTTCTTGGCTGCCTAAGCCTTTGCTCCCTCAACTGTTGTGTTGTACGACTCCTTGAATAAAGCAATGGACTGTATTACTGGGAAAGAATCTGGAATTTAAGCATAATTTTTTAAAGTTAAAAACTGAGTGGTAAAGTATATGTAGAAGATGAGAATATGCAATCTTTCTAATTAGAAACAAATCGTCTGAATAGTTAATTTAAGAATATGTAGTCTTACAGAAAGAGAGAGAAGAGAAAATTAGGCAGAAAGAATATTCAAACATATGTTTAAAAACCAAAATAATTAGTAGTCAGCAGTAGGGTGTAAAAAAAACCAAAGATAGTTCTGCTGACAGAATGTTATCCTGGACAGAAACATGAAGGTATATGAAAGCACAGCACTGGCAAGATGAAACATGTATAAATGAAGATTATCCCTGGCTGCATGTAACAGCCAGAGAAATATCAAGAAGTTTGAGATGCATACTTAAGAAAAATGTGTGAGATATTAACAAAAAGGCGCTATGTGAATGGCATTAAAGGACCTAGGAGTTTCATAAAACAAGCATAGTTCATGTGATGTTAGGTAATAGGACAAGAAAATCTGTTTTAAGTGAAATGTGTAATTACCAATGTAATATAATAAAAGTTCAACAGTACTTGAATGTAGAGCACACAAAATATAATTTTGTGGGGATTTCAATCTGATGTGCTCTAAAATTGCATGTTTATGTTTAAGTTGAAAAACAATATCCTGAAAGGGATTCAAATGCCCGTTTTCTAAGTGCATCAGTAAATTTCAAGGCTTTTAACCAAGATATACAAATGAAGTATGTCCACTACAGGATATGTAGGTGAATGTGCATAAAAGATATAGCTTAATAGCCAAATGTTGGATACAATCTATCTTATCCACTACAGATGTAAGAATTGTGGTACATCCACAGAAGAAATGCTGAATGATATTGAGAACATTTACTGTTATCCACCGTGAATCCAATGTGTCTCAAACTGAATGATAGGGAAAGCTGCTGGAAACAAAAGCATGCTTCCTTCAATGTACATGAATTTCCTATCCAGGAACAAGAAAACTATTATGGTGGACTGAAGAGTAACAGTCACCTTGCTAGAAGTTAAAGACGTGTTGACTTGGAAGATGTATGAAAGAAGTTTGTAGAGCTCTTTATCTTGATCTGAAGAGTGAATATACCAGAAAAAAATGCTTATTCTTACATTTCATATTTCTTCTATTTATACAGTGTGCTTTTCCTATTTTTAAAGACCAAATATATGACCTTACATGTTATATGAAACTCTACTAAAAGTCACTTATTCATGGACTTATTTTCTTAAAAAAAAGAAAACATAAAATTTACCCATAAAAATGTTAAAGAACATGAAAACTAAGGAAACGGAGAAACACTTCAGTTAAACTGTATTCCAATATAATAAGAAGTAGCTATGTACAAATATAACAGACTATAACAAGACATAAGCAATGTTTTCAAGTGTTTACTAGAGAAAGCTCCACAGATGCTCTAAATCAATTAAGGCTGTGTAGTGAGCTGAAGCAGAAAGCTAGAGGCCTATCAGACTGAGGTGAAATACAAAATAAAAGAAAAAAAGCATTAAAAAGTCCATGACTTGATAGTATTGTGAAAATCCTACCATCTATGAAATTGACACACAGAGAGGCTATTGAGAATACTGTGGGAAAATCAATCAAAAGGAATAAAAAGAATTAGGAATTTCATATATGTGACTAGCAAATACTTTGTCCCATCCATTGGGTTGCTTTTTCACTCTGTTGATAAGAGTTTTTGATACTTTTTGAAACACAATGCTTTTAACTTTAGTGCTTTTTTTTCCCTGTTATTGACACTGTTTTTAGTGTCATATCCAAGAAATAATTGTCAAATTCAATGTCGTGAAAGTTTTCCTTGTGTTTTCTTATTCAATCTACGTTCTTACCCTTAGGTCTATGATTTTTTTGCTATGATTTTTAGTTGTGGTTTATACATGGATCAAGTTAAATATTCAAGTTAATTCATGTGTTTATGGATACCTGATTTGTCTGCACAATTTGCTGAAAAGCTTTTCCTCTCTCCATTGAATTGTGTCCCTTGCTAACCATCATTTAACCTTAAATGAGAAGTTTTTTCATAGACCCTATATCATTCAGCTATGTGTCTGTGTTTATACCATTACTGTGTAGATGGATGCTTTAATTTTTAACTCACTTCATTGATACATGTTTCAAAAGTATATTATCTTGAAAAATCTTTTTTTATTGTAAACAAATGGGATACATGTTGTTTTTCTGTTTGTACATGGTGTAAAGGCAAACCATTTGTGTAATCAGAAATTTACAAAAGGTAATGTTGTTTGATTCATTCTGTTATTTTTCCCTTCCCCCACCCCTCCCACACCTCTTTTCCCTCTATACAGTCCTTACTTCCTCCATTCTTGCCCCCCTCCCTAACCCTAACTCTAAACCTAACAATAACCCCTCCCACCCCCCATTATGTGAAAAATTGTATTAAGGACATTTTCATAATTTTCAGTTGTCTTGTTGCTTTGTTTTGCTTTCTTGTTGCCTGTTGTGTTAGCTTATTATTTATCTGAGGTATTAACCCATTCTTAGTTTTATGGTTTACAAGTATTTCTTACATTATAATTCATTTTCTCTGTAGAAGCTTCTTAGATTGTTGCTGTCCCTTTTGGTTATTTTTGCTTTTGTTGCTTTAGCTTTTGACATGACATAAAAAACACGTATTCCTAATACCAACATGAGGATATTTCCCTGATGCTTCCTCTAGGAGTTTGGCATTTTCAGGTTTTAATTATTTTTCACATATATATATATATATATATATATATATATATATGGTATTTTATATCTATTGCTGATTCTTCATTCTTTTCTTGTTTAGAGTTGTTTTGATGAGTTTAAATATATAGGTCCTTCTGAAGGGTGAGGGCAGTTGACACTTTAAAAATCATTTTGACTATGGATTATCCTTAGCTCCTGAACAGGAAATACAGGTAGAAGTGAAGTTCACTACCGTGAGTTTTGCTTCCTTAAGACTGAGAGTCACTCTCCAGCAGTTGCATTTATTGTTGTAGTATGATAAGACAAAAATTATACACAAAATAATTCCTTGTACTTTTCTTGTTCTGAACTTTTGGTTTTTCTTACTAGGAAACAAAAGGAAGGGAAAAAAAGAAAACATCAGTTGACTGACAAATCAGATGAAATGTATTAATTTTATCTCATGTTTTCTGAGTTTCTTCAATTCATCTTATAGAAAATTCATAAAATATTTTGTGGATTCTTGGAACTAAAACATGAAAGAAGAAACAATTAGTATGAAAATGTTCTGGTTATAATCTCAATGTCTTATCTAAAATAAAAAAAAGACTTCACACTGTGGCTCCCCATTTACCAATGCACTGCTATTCCTCTACCACCACTGCCACCACCATCTTAGTTGGGGCAGCTTCCGTTTAGGGACACCTGCTGGAGACTAGAGGCTCATTATCAAAGTGCCTACATGTTAGCCACTGCTGCTGCCACCAACTTGGGATGTGACTGCTTACATTCAGGGATAACAGCCAAGACCTGAAAGATTCTCACCAAGGGTTTTGCAGGCTTGGTTACATCTGAGGTATCCCTGCTAGGTGTGCTAATATCCACCATTTTGCTGCAGAGGCAGGAGAGAGTCCTGGAAGGGGTCAGTGGGTGGGAAAAGGGTGTGAGTTCAATTTTAAAGGAGGAAAAGATTATTTGAAGGCTCACAGTTTCAGGGGTCTTAATCTGTAGAAGGTCAGCTCCATTCCTTGGGGCTAGAGGTGAGGTAGAATATTATGACAGAAAAGTGTGTCAGAGGAGAGCAAGTTCACATAATCAGGAAGGAGAGAGAGAGAGACTCTCCCCTCTCTGGACACAAAATATATAAACCCCCATAGCTATGACCCCATTGCCACCTCCTCGATTCACATCCTACCATTTTAATTATTCCTATCAGAGATTAATTCACTGATTGTGTTAAGACTCTTATAATCCAGTCATTTCTCCTCTGGACCTTCCTGCACTGTCTCACATGTGACCTTTTGGGGGAACACCACACATCCAAACCATAAAAATTATAGACCAGGAATTTTGGAGTCCACAGTGAGGAAAGGTTCTCAGTTCAGGCTCCTGTGTCACATGAATGGGACCCAAAGGAGAATCATAGGGTGAAGTTTACCACAGGGACTGTCAATTGCTGTACCCTGCCTCCAGAAGTCCTGCCTCTAAGTATAATCATCCAACAACAATAACTGTCATCATCCTGAGGGTGAAGTTACCAGCAAGATCCAGACAACCCCACCTATCAGAGAAGGGAAGCAGAGAAGATATTGAACTCCAACAGAAACAATTGTTTAATTTTCTTTTAAGATTTTCTTTTTCCTCCATTTTTTTCTCTTTTCTTTTTTTGTTTCCCACTCTCTCATCTCTATCATCTTTAAAATCATGTACCTTTCATGCATCAGACTACTAAAGACTGGGAGGTTTGAATAGGATATTACAGTTTTGTAGTAGATTTGTTTTTATTTTAATTTTTAAATTTTTTTCTCGCTCTATTTTCCTCTTATTTGTTTCCTCAGAGTCTCTTTCTCCCTTTTCTCATGCTAACAGCTTCTTTTGATTCTGCTTTCACTCTTCCTATGATCTCATAATTCTATATGATAACTTCTTCCCTTGTTAACATCACATCCAACTCCCCTCCCTCATCCTCTCTTTGTCCACCATTAGAAATTGTAGACCTTCTTACAAACCTATGGTTTACGCTGTAGAAAATAATAGAACACATTAACTCTGTTTATTATAACAATACTGTTAACGCCTTAAAAAGGGCTATTTTATTTAAGGCTGCACATTGGTTCCATAGGGTGCTGTTAATATTGACCTATCCCCTTAACAGTGAGGTATTGGAAACCTGCAAGGACACTATAAATTTATAGGGTGGAAATGTAATACCGTGGATCTGCCCTGGTAGAGGGGAAGATACATGACAACATGAAAAAAAAAAAAAAAGGGAAGAAGGTGCCCCCCCAAACCAAGATGCTATGTTAATAGACTGCATCAATAGCATGGTAGAAGAAATGTCACAAAAGGAGTTCAGAATGTACATAAAGTGATCAGTGAAATAAAGGATGATATAAGCAAGCAAATGCAGGCAACAGAAGATCATATCAATAACGAGTTAAAAGAAAAATGCAGGCAGCAAAATAAGATTTCAATAAAGAGATAGAGATTATGAATGAAAATCAAACAGAAATCCTTGGAGTGAAGGAAACAATAAACCAAATTAAAAACTCAGTAGAAAGCATTACCAACAGACTACATCACTTGGAAGACAAAACTTCAGATTATGAAGAAAATATATTGAATATTGACCTTTGGCAGTTGTTTTTGTGGATTTCAGGTCTCTTGGAAAGCAGCTTCCCACACCTGCATCTAACATGCTCCAACACTTTACTGGTAATGCAGGTGGCAATATTCATGTGACTAAAGACCACTTTTACATCTGGAGACCTCTGACTTTCAGGCCCTAGGAGTTTTGAGCTGTGTCCCTCTCCACCCTATCTGGTAGAAAAACCATCAGGACAGTCATCGTGTTCTCATATTAATCTCAGACACTCCTGCATCATCAGGGGTTTGCTGTCTTAGAGTGGCAACTCCAAAACCCTGTGTCCATGATCTAACCAGACACCTTCAGATTGTTCTTCCAAATTTTGCAGACAGATTGCCTGAATCTATATTTGTGTACCAGCAAGGGATGGCTTCTGTCACTTTGTTCACAGAGGAAGGCCTGTCTCCTGCTGTCTCTTTCCACTTCACTCAGCAGGTTGTCTCACCCCACTGAACCCACCAGGGGGTTTGCATATTGTCCCAAAGGGAGGCTCTTTTTACAAATCTGAAATGAAAGCTCAGCTCTAACCTGCCTTGACTCACCAGGATTCCTCAGCTCAATTTTCCAAAATGCTGTGCTCTGCTCAGCTCCTGGGACTTCTGGTGCTCTGGATTTGTGGTGAGGACAGAGGGAATTAGGAATGGAGAATGGGGTGGAAGGGTCCCATTGTTTGTCATGCCTTTTCTGCCCATGTGGGAGAGGTAATTATTCTGTGTTCCAGGCAAGAGTATTTTATACTTTGGTATTAGAATGAGGATCCACTCAACAATGACCTGTGGTCTAATGGAAATCTTGGATGATGAGTAAGAATACATTGTGTCTTATATATAAAATAGCAAATTATTTCTTAGAGGTTTATATTTTCTTGGTATGAATCAGAAAATTTTGAAATAAATAACAGAACTAACATCATGAAAACTGCCCACAATAAATGTACATAATTGTGCACTTGCCTCTCATTGTTTCAGAATCCAGTGGGGATGTTGTGCTGACCCAGACTCCTCTCTCCAAGCACATTACCCCTTGGAATTCAGCCTCCATCTCCTGCAGGTCCAGTCAGAGCCTCTTACATAATAATGGAGACACCTATTTGCATTGGTACCTGCAGAGGCCAGGACAGCTCCAAAGCTTCTGATCTACAAAGTTTCCCACAGGGCCCCTGGGGACCCAGACTGGTTCAGTGGCAGTGGGTCTGGGACAGATTTCACACTGAAAATCAGCAGGGTGGAGGCTGAACATGTTGGAGTCTACTACTGCATGGAACATACTCATGCTCCTCACACAGTGGTGGAGCCCAGAACAAAAAACCTCCCTGCTAGGATGGCCCAGCTGCCACAAGTGTTGTTTGTGTAATAGTCTGTGTGAGAGGAAGGTTGTGGGGAACTCAGTGGAACAGGAGGGAGTTGAGGGTTCTGGACTATGAGTGCCTTGGTTACAGTTCAAGCACCATGTATCAAGCTCCTATTCTGCAGCTTCCCTGCATGGCAGGAGTAGTAGGAAGAGTGAGGAGTGACAGGCAGAGCTGAGTGACAGCTCAGAGGAGCCCTCCCTCATTTGCTCATGGTTGTGGAGGAGATCTCAGTGTAACAGTGGTCCACTGCACCTTGTGAATACAGCTCTGAGGCTTATTCTTAAAAAGAACAAGTTTTCATTTCCCTCTTCTCCCTCTCCTCCTCCCTATCCAGGGACAGGGAACAAGATAACCCTGAGTTATCTGTGCTCCACAGGAAGGAGATATCTGCCAGAGGATCTAGGAAGTGAGTATCTCCCAAACTAACAAGTGAATGTTAACACACCATCAGGGGCCCTGGGACACCCTGTCAGGGCACACATGGAATGTGGCCTTTGAAGAGTTCCTTTAAAACCCCCTGTTCCTCCTGATGGGCAGAGTCACAGTCTCTGGGACAGGAGTCTCTTGTTTCTCCTTTGCTAGGAAAGCAATAAAACTTTCATTTTTTTCCTTTTTCTCAATCCCATGTCCTCATTATTGAATTGGCATTAGGGGAACAGGACCATCACATCCATTAGGTTTTTAAATTTCTTGAGGAAATGTGTATGGAAAACTAGGAAACTGGAATTTACAAATTATGAAATAGGAGAAACTTAATGAGTCATGCAACATCACCAGTAAATCCAATACTGAGTCTAAATTGTGTTACAAAACATGGAAACAACACATAGAAGGAGAAAAATTGGGCTCAGCACTAGAGTCACCTTCAGTCCTCAGGAGCCTGAGAAGACCCAGGGCCTTGCAGCTGCTGTGAGAGGACAGGAGTCAAGGACAGCCAGGTGGTGGACACATGGACAGACACCATACAGTGCTCACTGTTCCTGGGCTTACCTCTCTAAAAAACATTGTGGAAAATGAGGTGTTCCAGGAAACTGAATGTATATGCCAGGAGACCCATAGGAGGTTGAATTTGCCTGTTAATATTAAACCAGGGAAGACAGTAAAATACATATATGCAGCTTTCTCTGTCTCTGACCTAAGTTCAGAAGGAGCAGGTTGCCTTGATAGAGTGGCTGTGCTCTATGGGGTCACCCAGGCACTGACCCTAGTGCCACAGCATATAGTTTCCCTTCCTCCTCCCTGGTCCCTGCTCCTACTAGGTTCATTCTTCACCAGCATGAGGCAAAGAAGACAAGAGAGAAACCTGGTCTATTTTTAAAAAAACAATGAAAACTCAGGTTTCCAACTGTGGTGAGTATTCTGCCTAAAGTTTAGTTTTGAGAAATTTTCCTTTTATTTGAATCAACTAATAATGCAGCTATTTTGTTTTGATTCCATGTTTGTTTAAATCTGAAAATGCATTCACATAATTCTAGGAAATAAAGTTTGGGAGTGTAAAATAATATTTGTAGCAGCCTGTTTTAAGTTAAATTGAAGCTTAGTTACACTGGCTGCATTTCCACAGCCTAGTAGATGTATTCAGTGAATTCCTGCCATAGTGATCACCACAAATATGAAATTTTCCAGCATCTTAAAAAATTCTTTTGTCAACCCTTATCTAATTACATGTGGTCAAAGTGTTATACCACATCAGACACCTCCACATCATTAGTCACAATCAGGAGGCCCAGATGTCCCTTGGCTGGTGTGGCTGCTCTGTTTCTTCATAATTCCATAATGGACTGCATTTTATTTCAGAACATAACATGGCAGAATAAAACTTGAGTCTCCATCCTGACTTTAACCACAATAGATCATTATAAAAGAGCTTTACAACTTCATCCCATCTTTGAGCACAAGTTAGGGGCATGTGTGATAATGATGATCTGAAAGCATTTCTCTGTGCAGATGCATAGTCCATGTTCTGTCCAGCACAGTAAGGAGACAATAGTGACAATGGAGCAAAAGGAGGGAGAAGGCATCCTGTTTCCCAGTTAGGGGTTGTAGTGTAGTGAGAAGAGAAGCAAATATGAATCTATTTTATTGGCATTACATTTTTATTCTGTGTTAAGAATTATTTGCAACAGCAATTCACTAGGTAATTCCTGAGAAGTAACTAAGAAAATTTATTCCAACAAATATATTTACATATGTGTGTATTTATCCAGTGGTTTTACAAGGGCTTGGAAAGGGTGCAGTCATCTTATATTTCTTTACAGTGCCCTAAGTAAAATACATATTACCTTGGTGATAGAGTTCTATATACATTCAGAATGACACCTAGACTTTGAAAGTCAGAAAAAGGCTAAGTCACAAATATCACCAAAGAAGCCAAAAAATTGTAGTTTTAAAATCAACCTTACAGAAAGTCTCAGGACATGAACAAAATGCAGAAAACTTCTCAGCCAGAACATAATATGAATGGCCTCTACTCCAACATCCCATAGAGTATTCCTTCTCTGAAGGAGACCTGTATACACTGACCACAGTTCTATTGAAATTCTTGTCTTCTGAGGGCCCATAAGAATCAGCCATTAATCTCAAATCACAACACTCTAAAGCATTTCCAGCTTGCACTTTTAAGCATCTCAAAATTCCTCCCACTAATTCCAAAATGCTCCAAACACTTATGAACCACCAGGTCAGGTTAGTCACAGCAAAGACCCCACTCCTGGCACCAATTTCTTTTTTAGTCAGCATTTTGGCTGCTGTGAATAAATGATTCAACCAGCATAACTGTAGAGGAGGAAGAGTTTATTTGAGGGCTCAAGGTTTCAGAAGATGCAATCCATAGACAGTCAATTTTATTCAGCAGGGTTCAAGGTGAAGCTGAACATCAGGGTGAAAGAATGTGGCAGAGTGAAGTAGCTCACATCCTGCCACTTCTGTTATCACTCAGTTGATCCCTACCAGGAGATTAATTCACTGACTGTTTTAACACTCTTACAACCCAATCATTTCTCCTCTGAACCAGAAAGCAATGTCTCACATGTGAGCTTTTTGGAGATACCTCATATTCAAAGCATAGCATAGCTCAAATCAAAAGCTAAATCATTAGTTGATTAACATAATATATAGATAGTTTTAAAAACAAAGTCAATCTGAAAGAACATACATTTTATAAGTGGTCACACTAGAGGAGTCACATACAGGAGGGAAGGTGAGAGGGGAAGAGAAGTTGCAGCTTCAGTGCAGTCCCCAGAGTCCTCAGCAAAAGGTGGTTATTCCACATGCTCCAGTTTGGACCCCAGTCCCATGCTGCTCAGAGTCTAAAGCAGGGACAGGGCACATGGTGGAGCACCATGTGGGAGCTTCATGTTATGTCAATTTGCCAAAATTGAAAATGATATGTTGTACAATTAAAATGATAATTCATTAATATGTTATTGTTTTACTTAAATTAATGCAAGCACAGAGTTGTCATATAGTATATAAAGTTTTAGATACTATATGCAAGATGAGAAACTGGGATGCAAGGTGAGACACTGGGGCAGATAACTTTTGTTGTTACTCTATTCTGGGCTTCCCAGGACCAGTGATCAAGGCACTGAGCACAGTTACCCCACAGAACCAGGTCCAGCACTGCATTCTGGTTTTTCTGACTCTCCCCGTAGCTCTGGGCTATCATCCTTGCTCAGCCACCATGGTGTTGATAACCTTCCTTCACTGGATCCCCTATATGGCAGACTTAGGGCAGGGCCTCTGCCTGCCCAGTTTGTCAGCCCCATTACCCAGGACAGCAGCATTGTCACAGCCCAGGGCCACAGTCTGTAGCTCTATGGCAGCACCTACCTGAGATCAGTCTTATTGAGCCCCTGCTGCAGCATCTCCCACGGGCCCAGTGCTAGGAATATCTGTACTGTCCCTAAGTGCCAAGGCCACTTTTCCCTACTTGGAGAAGCCACCATTGACATTCAAATAATTACAATCTGCGTTTCCTGTCATCTCAATGACTGAGTGGTCTTAATCCTCCCAGACTCATGCAGCTTGGAATCTCTTCACCTCATGCAACTTAGATGCATCCTGAAATTAAAAATGTGGTAAATCTCTTAACACCTGTGAATTGGCCTGAGCTAGGTCTCTGGTTTATTGAGCACCAAGTCTGTACTGCTGCCCATGGAAAAATCAGAGGAACTTCTTATGCCAGAATAGGAGCAAGGATTAGGGGACAAAAGGGATGAACTAAAACATGAGATATATGAGGTGCTAAGTGTGGGAATATTTTTGTGCTGGAGTTTGGTTGCTTATATAAAGAGGGAAGGTGAAGAGCTTAGCAATTAAATCATCCTGGAACAGTGGGATAAAACATGATACTGAGAGTTGCTGCAGTCCTCTCAACAGCATGAGGCCATAAGCTCAAAATTTAAAGTCAATGTGGTGAAGGAAACAGATACAAAGAAAGCATGTGGGGTCTTACTGCTGTCAAGAGCTGATGCACCAAACTAAATATTCCAACCTTCTCACGTCTGGTTGTGGCCTAAGACATTGCTAAAATTTCTTTTGTTTGCTTCTGTAACTCTCCAGCTCCCCCAGGAAAGACACTTAAAAGAAAATGTCTGAACAGGCCTAGACCTGCCCGTGAGGGGAAAATAGATGTTATCATGGATTTCTGTGAGGTTTGTACAGTTTGGTCTGTAGGGTCATGAGGAACTGGGAAAAGATAAGTTATGTCCTCCGTGGTGTCTTGTTCACACATTGCCAAAATCAAGAGAAATGCAGCCACATTGAAAGGTTTATAAATGTACTCTCTTTTAATTCATTTTACTTTTTATATTCCAAAAGCTAAATAGATTCTTCCTGTCTTTAATACATCCCTCCTCCAAGGAGTGACTTGCTAAGGAATGAAAAAAATAATTGCATTTTTAAGACACAAAGAAATGGAGAGGAAATAGACTCTGGGGCTACAAGCATCTCCCCAACACCGAGGTCTGTGTTCAGTTTCCCCTCCAGGCTCAATGGTTCTGAGGAGAAGATGTGGGCTGGTCCAGGGCTCCTATCAGAGGTGGCATTGGAGGGCTCACATAGAACAATTTCAGGACACTTCCTGCAGGAGTCCAGGGAGGGCAGCAGGATGGTGGATTCTCAGCACTGAGCAGGCCACTGAGTCCTAAGGGTAGAGGCCTGGAAAGGAAGTCCTAAGGGTAGAGGCCTGGAAAGGAAGAACTCAGACCTAAGTCCTGTGTCCACTGCCTTAGTTTTCCCAGAGTCAGGGTCATTTACCAAGGAACCATGGCAGGGGAAGAAGCTGGGTGACCTGGGGAGATAATGGCCACCACCATGTGGAAGATGATAGACACCTGCTGGTCAGGGCAGTGGAATGAGGAGGTCACACGTGGGGTGTGTGGGAAGTTGGGGATGAGGGGCCTCCCCTGTTTGTAAAAAGACGCAAACTCCAGTTGAGAGCAGGCAGGATCTTTGAGAAGCCTTTTCTCCTCCCACTGTCTCTCCCCGCTCTGCTGAGCAGTGTGCAGGGAGGAGAATGTTGGTTTCCTCTTAGGCTTCCTCTGAGCACCCAGGGAGACTTTCCTTCTGCTTCCCAAGCTCTTCCTCTGTACCCCTCTCTTCTGAAAGGAGCTGGTCCATGGGCAGCACCAGAGACCAGCCTGCTCCCAAGTCTTCTGTCTAAGGTGTTCTCTCTCATCTTTGAATATCATCCCTGCTAGTTACAGCTCAGAGTGAGAAGGGGATGCATGTTGCTCTTTCTTCTCTTCCTTGTGGTTGACCTTACACTTCAAGGCATTCGTGATTAGCAAACATTGCCAGGGACCCCCCTGGAGCTGAGGCATCTGCACCAGGGTCTAATTCTAATTCTTCTAATTCAAGCAAGTGGGTATGAGACTTGCTTGGCCTAACAGGATGTGGGCATGCCCTCCTGCAGGTTACATTCCTTGTTACTGTTATTAGAGGTTTATCTTTATACATAGAAGTCATTCATTCTGACAAACTCATATGTGCATGAAAGTTGATTTCAGGTTATGTCCCTCTGTTCCCTTGGCCTATTCCTTCCCATTCCCCTCCTTCCCCTTCTTCTTTACTCTCCATCCACCCTGGACCATATGTGCATAGGTATATGATAGAGCCTTCCCTGGTCTTCTGATCAAGTAAAAGAATCATTGATTAAATACTGTCTTAGAGACATTGATCAAGGAAAGTGAATGCTTCTGGAATTTTCTTACTATCCCTGCCCATCAACATAGGAGGGGTGCTGAGAACTCAGGAATGCCCTGCAGGAAGAGGATCACTTTCTTCCTCAGACTGTATCCTAGGACCAGGGGTCCTGTGCAGTCAGTCCTTCCCAACCTGCAGTGCAGCTGAGGATGGGGGAAGCTCAATATCATGTGGAAACTGAGAAAGTTTCCCTGGTGACTCCAGCTGAGCTGAGGAGCTGGGCTGTGTGCCTTTCCTGCCATGGCCCACCAGGGCTGTCCTGGGGACACTCAGCCCAGGTCCTGTGTCTCCCTGGTGTGCAGCAGAGCTGCTTCCCCAGCCTCAGAGACAGAGTGGGCACAGGAGTGCCTGGGGAGCCAGAACAATTGCAGTGGAGGGGAAGGGACAGGGACCAGCAGGGACTGCCAGTAAATGCAGAAGAATGGATACACACTTTCAAACTTGAGCAGATCTCTCTGGAATGGGCTCTGCCTAGGCTGCTTGCCAGCAAGGATCCCTCAAATTCAGCTCTCTGGAAAAGGAGCAGATGTGTGCACAGCCTGCAGGACTGTGGTCAGGTCACTCAGCCTGTATTCAGTCCTGAGAGCCCTGGTCCCCTGCTGCCAGGGTGAGGATGCTAAGGCACAGCTGGCTCCACCTCCCTGCTGCTGAACTAGGATGCACATTTAAAGAAAGGCACAGAGGTATTGTAGGAGCTCTTCACATGTGTGCCCAAGTCCACCTGCTTCAAGGTGCTCCTCCATGCACATCAGTACTGGCAGCACAGGAGGCTGAGGCTCTCTACTGGAGAAGCCTAGAGGGTGTTGGAGCCTGGTAAAGGGTGAGCTGCCCACTAACTGCTACAGGGTAAATGCAGAAGGGGCATTTGTGGTGCAGGTTAGGGAAAGGCACTGAGTAGCAGGGTCTATCATGAGTGAACAGGCCTGTCCTCACTAACCAGGACTTCAAGCTGGTGAACTCTGGGAAATGATGCGAAAGAGCAAAAAGTGGCAGAGCAGAGGAGAGGACACGTCAAGGATGAGCTGCATTTTGCGACCGTGCATGAAAGAGACCTGCACCTGCAGGTGGTGACACTGAATTCAAGTGACACACTCATCTAGGGTCATGTTCATGCATCTGCTGGACTTTCTACTGTCAATCACATTGACAGCTATTTCAAATGGCTATTGATGCTCTCAACATGCTTCTGAAAAATTATCTTACTTATTTAAAAAGAAGAAACCACTTCACAGTCACAAATATGCAAGGACAGCACGGAGTTATTTCCCATCAGGGTCATTTTGGAGTTAGTTAAGGCTTGAGTAGACGCCCGCTAAGACTGCAGTCTGTGTTCCCAATGAAAAGAAAATGCTCCTCCTCTACCTAAAACAGCAATGAAATACAAAATCCATGGGATCCTCTCTGTGAATTTCTCATTTTGAAAATAGTCTCTAAATACCTTTTGTTACCAAATGACTCCAGGGAGAAATGAGCTCTCTGTATAATAATGCATGCTGTCCTGATGTGACCTGAGATCATTGGGGATATTTGGTCAGTGCTGATGGACTGAGAGGAGTCACCCTGTGCTGTGCCTGGTCTGCCCAGCACTGCTGATTTGCATGTGCCCAGAGCACAGCCCACTGCCCTGAGGACTTCTTAATAGGCTGCTCACACTCTGTGCAGGAGTCAGTCCCATCGGGACACAGCATGGACATGAGGGTCCCTGCTCTGCTCCTGGGGCTCCTCTTGCTCTTCTTCTCAGGTAATTTGGGAAAAACATGGGGCTACTACACTGAGCCCAGTGTAGTCAGTGCTGCCTGGATAATCAGGGAAGTCATTTTGTACAATGATTAATAATAAGGATCTTTATGCTTATGTTTCCAATATCAGGTTCCATATGTGCCATCATGATGTCTCAGTCTCCATTCTCCCTGTCAGCATCTCCAGGAGACAGAGTCACCATCACCCGCTGCTTAAGTCAGAGCATTGGCATTTGGTTACCCAGGTATCAGCAGAAACCAGGGCAATCTGCTAACGTCCTGATCTATCATGCATCCACTTTGCAATCTGGGGTACCCTTTGAGGTTCAGTGGCAGTGGATCAGGAACGGATTTCACTCTCACTATCAGCAGCCTGAAGCCTGAAGATGTAGCCACTTATTATTGTCTACAGCATACCATTCCCCTCCCACAGTGATGCAGGCCATGACACAAACCTCCCAGGGAAGCAGGAGTGTGAGGCTGGGCTACCCCACCTGCTTCTTCTGCTGCTTCCACCTGCTGAGAGCACTTCTCAGAGGCACCAGGCTCTGAGGTCACTGGGAGACTTTGTAGAAGGGACCATGGGGACTCCTCAGCTCCCTCACCCTCCTTCCTTCTCATCCCCAACAAGTTTGACTTGACAATGTCCTCCAAATTTAGTGAGTGACTCTATAACTCTAGGTGAGGAGTCCAACTCTATCAGTTTGGATTCCTACCACAATGTAGAAGCCACTCCACCATTCAAAGTGGCATTTTCTGAAATACATTGAATCAGATTCTAAGTTACACCTTCCAAAGCCTGGGATCTGTTCATGCAAAGGCCTGGTGCTCCCAGGAAGCCATAGCTTCTCTGACAGAAGGTGGAGCCTGAGGATTCCTCCACTAGCACAGGAGCTCCTCAGGACACCAGAGACCCAAATTAATAGTAGCCCAATAATGTGAAAATAACTTGGGATTATCACTTGCAGCAAGTAAGACAGAAAATATGCTGGGGTGTTGCTCAGTGGTTAAGTGCGCTGGGATAAATCCCTGGTACCAACAACAACAACAAAAATGAAGCAAAACAACAAGAAAATAAAAGCAGTTCACTGCACTGGTCTACTGTCAAACCATCCTCCTTCCCAGGCACTCCATAGCAAATGCTGGTTCCTCCTCTGTGCAGTGCTTTGCCTGGGTAGTACTTACATTAGTGTTACCTATTCATTCTCTGATTGTTCAGTCTTCCCTTCCCTCCCCTAGTGGAATGTTCTCATCTGCTTTTGACATGTTTCCATCAGTTTTCCTCAGTTCTGCTACACTCCCAGGCAAACTTCTCTGAGTCATCTAGTAAGGAGCAGAAGACTATCACCATGGAGGTTTTAAAACTGGAGTTTCTCAGCTTCTGCTGGCAGGTTATGTCAGCGAGAGCTGTGGTCTCTGCAGCTGGGAAGTGTTGCTCCTCTTGAGGGGAGGGCACATTCTCCAGTGTCCCAGCAGACCATAGAATATTACACGCAGATCTTTGGCTCAGATCACTCCTCTGTCCACAGTAAGTTTATGACCATATGCTCTGCTCTGATATCTGCTAACCTCATGAAATACGTCAGTTCTACCCATTACTGTGGCTGAACCCTGAAGGCAGTATATCTTCTTTGTGCCATTTTAGGGAAGTCCAGCTTTTTCCCTTTGTCATTAACATATGGTTAAAATCAATGAGGTCACAGGAGTAAACTGATATAGATGTTCCGGGAGAGAAAGGTAGGGTTCTGGGGAGCCTGGTAAACAGTGTGTGTGTTGAGTGGATCCTCTGAGTCTTCTCAAGTCCAGTCCCAAATACTGCTCCCATCTTGACTTTAGGCAGTGCTGAGCCAGCTGGTGCTGCCCCATGTTGAGTCCAGCCCTCACTGTGTGTGATGTCAACTCAGTCACTCAGCTACTCAGGGCCCATGAAATGGTGCCAGGGCTCAATGATGCCTGGGGCTGCTTTTTGAAGAGCCAGAATTTGCTTCTTTCTTTTGGTTTCCTGTGGGTGGCCAGCTCTTCTCTAGCCTCTACAGGTTTGTGCTGTGACTACTGGGGACTCGTAGGAGGCACACACTGTTCTCATCTTATACCACATTTCGTCCCCTAGCAATGAACTGGGCCACATGGCCACACAACAGGGCTCCTTGAGTCATAGCACAAGCCTGCTGCAGAGTGTCCTGCTCAGACCACTCAACACAGATATGCATCTCAGTGAACTGGTCAGTGGGTTGGTGCAGCTCACTCAGCATCGAGGGTGCTGTCTCAGCACTTCAGAGAACCTGGCCAGCACTGAGCAACACTCTCAGGGGTTGGAGGAGCAAGGAGAAATCCCTTGTCCTTCCCCTGAAGGGGAGGAGTCAGCAGGACTCAGACATCTGCACCTGGCATCTTCACCATGTGGTAGGCCCATCAGTTGACTGACCAATACCACGAAGCCTGTCCCTCCCCAGGAGAGCTGAACCCAGATCAATGCCTGATATGGTCATTGTCACCAGCTATCACTTCACACACAGTGAAGGGCTGTTGCAGATGACTTCCCCTTTCTTTTCAATATATTTACATATAGTGTCCGTGACAATTTTTCTCTAGGGGAAGAATTTGCTCATTCAGTGCTAAAGTTACTCATGAGGAAAGATTATGAGGCCCGTGGAGAATGAGGTGGAGTTGAGGTGATAGTGGTGTTCAGGTCCCCTTCTGTTCTCTTTTCCATTACCACATATTTGGGATCTCAGGTGGGTCACACCTCCTAGATGTCAACTGCCTTGAGTCCCCCATGTGTTTTAATTTTCTGATGAACTTTTGATCCTTTGTCCTTCATCACTTGGGCAGTTTCTTGAGCGCAGAGATCACTTGAGTTTCCTACACAATTATTGGAAATATGATAATTCAATGTGGATAACTTAAATATACCAATAGAGATAGAATAAGGGCATATGTTAGAAAAGTATTAAATAAGTTTTCAGGGAGCCTTTAAATTATTTTTAAGAACTGTAAAACTAGTTCTCTATATGCAAAAACTGATTAACTACAAATTTCTTTTATTTCATGCATGACCTCATTTGAAGCAATGCATATGTAAAATTCATATCAATAAAATATTTTTTAAATTATTTCCATGATCACTAGTTTGAAATAGTCACTCCAGAGATTTGTCTCAAATTCTCTTGAAAACCTACACTTTAGTGAAGACATGCTTCTGAAAATAAGGCAATTCTTCTACAATCCACTTATGAATAGAAAACAAATCTTTGTGTTTTTTTGGTTAAAGTGGCAGGAAGGATTTTGCAAAAAGAAATACTAAATAACCCAAAACAATTAAAAAACTCTTAAAAAGCCATGGGAAACTCCAACCCTTCAAGGTCTATAGAGTACCTAAGGCACCTCAGGTGCGGATGATGCAGTCATCTCTGCTTAGAGTTCAAATAATCTATATACATGATTCTTACCATCTGGAGAATGTGAAGTGGAAAAAGGTGATGTCCAACACAGATTGCTGTGAATTAGAAAGAAGAGAATGATCAGAGCTAATAAATGGGAGAGACACTGGAGATCATCTCTTTTACCTCCCGTATTTACAAGATGAGGAAACTGAGGCCCAGACAAGACAGGTGACACACCAGCTTGCATTTCCAGATTCTTAATCCATTTCACTTAGGGAAGAATGTATTCTAGACTTTAACTTTCAATGCCAAGTAAACCAAGTGTGAAGGGTTTCAGAGATGTAAATTTGGGGGAAAAGTCCCATAAAATCCCCAAAGACTACTTGGAAGTGTATAATACTTTACTTTCTTAATTCCTTCATACCATGTATCTAGCAAGTTAGTATGTTAATTGATTTATACAATCCTATTCAATTCTAACTAAAAGGTTGAAAATTAAATGAGAAAGTTACAGAAGATTCCATTCGATACATAAGGCCATGACAATGTGAACCACTATTTCTTGGAAGAAAGAAGACATCTGATACCCAATTCCACAAGAAAACACCTGTTATCCATAGACTCTCCACACTTCAAAGAGGAAGATTATGCTTATATTTAAAAAAAAATCTCTACAAAGCTCACATACAAGACAGTACATTGTAGATTTGTGACTGATATGAGCATTTAAGGCTGTAATTTTCAAGTATAAATGTTTAGTGTTCCATTACCCAATTGGTGTGCTAGACAGAGTTTAAGCATACATCATGGAAGTTAAGAGAAGCTCACCAAAGACAAATAAAGCATAGTTTAGGCAACAGCAAGTTTAAATGTGTAAAGGCTAGGGGAAAATTATGGATTAGATTATGCTTCTCTAAACTGCATTAGGTGGTTCCTGCTGAAGCTGCGTCTAATATATTGTCGTTTGAATGGCATTTGGAATAAGGCAGATCCATAGCAGACCAAACAAGGAAGTTGAATTAGGTAACAGAATCAGTTAATGAGATGGTTCACCTCTAACACAGTTCTCTGGCCTGTTACCAAAGAGGAACATTATAAATGGCTCCAGTACACCAAGCTTTACAGATGAACATGAAAATTTGTTTCCAAATTTTTTTCCCCAAGCAGAGCCTTTCACCTAGGGACCAAAACACACTGCCTGCAGATTAAATAAATTAAATACATTATTTCCTACTGGCTTAATGTAATATTGTGAAATGTAATAGAGCTGGAGAAAGTGAGTATTTGGAAGCCAGCACTACTCTGTTTAATTTACACTTTAGGTGTGTACATAAGCAGTGGTTCTATAACTTCTGCTATGGTTCCAATATCTTTATCTGAAAGGTGATACCAATTTTGTGGAAGCAGCTGCTCTATTATACATTCCATGTAACATGCTTAGATTCTACGTCTTTCCTCTTTAATACAATTTATTTCCTTGTGATTTGGTCAGCATACATCATTTGATATACACAGCTAATGTGGGAATTTTTAAAAAATTACCAGCTAGTTCAGAAAGCTAAATTAAGTCCAATATTATGGAAAAGTCTGACTCAAAATTTTAATTTGTAATTTCAGCATGTATCTCAAGCAGTTTGGGGAGCATCAAAGTAAATCTACAATTGTCAGAAGCCTTGTTACAGTTTAATGCACTTTAACTAAAATGTGTCCATTTTTAGTGTTCATGATAAATGCAGTTATGACCTTATTACACTTTTGGCATTATTTAAGAAAGCACATTAAGCTTTAATATAGAAATATTTAGGTTACACTTAACTTGTGCTCAAGTAATAATAAAACGTTTTTTCTTTTTTGATCTCATACATTCTCTCCTTAGGGATGGCCCATCTCCTGTAAGCTTGGAGTGACATTTGGCTATATGGCTGGCCTTGTTATTTCACCACTCTGGATATATTGGAATAGAAAGCAACATACGTACAAGAACAATTAATTAGAGCAAAGGGAGAAGATATTTCTTTGTGCATATTCCCAAGGGCTGTGCAGAAATGTGTGTGGTCAAAGTCAAGCAGTTCCATTTACAGCACTGTTTTTTTATGTAGTTTCGACATGATGTGATTGTAGCTTCTTAAACTGTGAAACCCCTGAGAGATTGTACCTTCTATTTGAAATAAAGTATTTATAATAGATTTTGGCTTCAGATGCTGTTTGCTGCTTCTTAGACTTTTAAGAAACATTCTTAATGATCTTGATAGAATTCTGAAGACAGTTTTTTTTTTCCTTTCAAGTTTTAAATTGCTTCATTATCTAAGAGAGGTCTCCTTAGATAATGCACCATTTTCACATGTTTTCTGAGAGAAGTTGACAGTTTCCTTGGCCACTGAAGATGTTTCTCACGTATTCAAACAACAGTTTATACATCTTGATCTTATTCTTTTTTAACTGCATGTTTCTTTGGAGTTAAAATGGCTATGATAGCCTCATCGAAAACAGCCTTCAGTCCCTTCTGGGTTAAAGCTGAACATTCCACATAGCAGCATGCTCCTGTCTCTTTTGATAGTTTCTGTCCTTGTTCCACACATATAGGTTTTTCTTTCATATCATTCAGTCTTGCTAAAGATCTGGAGTCATCTCGGAGATCAATCAGAGTTCCTATTAATAAAAAGGGTACATTTGGTGCGTATTCCTTAAGTGCTGGCACCCATTCCTCTTTCACATTTTGAAAGGAGGCTGGGTTTACCACAGAGAAGCATATGAGGAAGACATCGGTCATTGGATAAGATAAAGGCTCAGATGATCACAGTCTTCCCGTCCGGCCATGTCATAGAGTCACCATCACCTGGAGGGCAAGTCAGGGTATTAGCAATTATTTATACTGGTATCAGCAGAAACCAGGACAAGCTCCTAAACTGCTCATCTACTATGCAACCAGTTTACAGTCTGGGGTCCCATCAAGGTTCAGTGGCAGTGGATCTGGAACAGATTTCACTCTCACCATCAGCAGCCTGCAGCCTGAAGATGTCACCACTTATTTACTGTCAACAAGGTTACAATCCTCCCACAAGTGATACAGGCCATGTCAAAAACCTCCCAGGGAAGGGGAAGCAGAAGTGTGAGGCTGGGCTGCCCCAGGTGCTCCTCCTGCTACCTCCACCTGCTGAGAGCATTTCTCACAGGCACTAAGATCTGAGGCACTGGGGGTTATTACAGAAGGGGAGAGGGAGGGTCCTCTGCACTAAAGTCCCCTAGCTCCTCCTCAGACACAGCATCACAGACATGAGGACACTTCTGTTGATTTCATCTAGGTAGACTTCATTACTTCTGTGTAGTTCTCAGAAGATTACATGGTGCATGGTTGTGTGGTGTATCTTCACCTGATGGAGAGACACCTGGAGCATTTGTAAAGCTTGCTCTGGGTGTGTCTGTGGGGATGTTTCAGAGAAGATTGGTGTGATGTTCTAGGAACATGGTGAGGACCCTCCGTGAATGTAGGTGGCTCTGCTCCCTATTCTGAAGCCCAGGTGAATCAGAGGAGTAACAGGAACACACATCCTTTGTCCTCATCAAGCTCCTCATCCTCAGAGGATGTGCTCCTTCTGCCACCATCCTTGGTCATTGACCCCATGCTTTAGGCCTTTGAACCTCGACTCATACCCGCTGCCTTCTCTGGGGCTCATGGGCTGTGGAGGTGGACCTGGGACACATCCTAGTGTCTCTCCCTCTCATCTGGCCCTCTGGCTCCTAGTACTGAGGTGCATCTCACTTCCTTGGCCTGCAGTCTGCAGCCTCCCATCACAGAGGAAAGTTTCACAAGACAGATGAGGATGACCTAAGAAGGAAGGATGGAGAAGGACCTGTGAAACGTTCTTACAGTGATGTTTAGATAATGGATAGTTAGGAGAAACACACTGGTCAGATTTGGTGTACTATCCTCTGCACTAAAATCCCCTCACAATACAATTGCTACAATTGGTGTATCAATTGAAAATCTAAGCATTTCAGTGCAGATTCAGAAAAAATAAGTAGGCTTTTAGGAGTCCTGAGTAGGTTGTGAAAGACACCCAGAGCCTACTGGGCTATGGATAAACCTGCTTGGGTGAAACTGCAGGGTGATTCCCATGGATCTCTGCTCAGCTACTCTTCCTAGGAGAATGATGAGCATTATCACATGGAGACCATAACAGCAGAATCAGGAGCCCCACGTGTTCTGCTACAAGTTGCTGAAAGGCCTGGTCTTGCTTAGTCTAAAGTAAGAGCGACAGGAAGATGCTGAGGGTGTAACAGCTACACAGATGTGCACTGTGAGGTCAAGGGAGTCAGAAGACACACACAATGTCACACAGTCTGTCAATGACAGAGCTCCATCTCATCCGTACCCAGATGGTTTGACTCAGGGCCCAGCATGACAGAGTTACGCCATTGGGTGGATACTGTGCAGCTGTGTTGAAGATTTGCTGCTGAACAGATGGTGATTCCATGGGAATGTAGGATCCCACTGAGACCTACGGAAAGGTCAGGAGAGCAAGAGTTTGAATTTTCAAAGGGAAGCAGCAGATTTATCGTGGTAGGACAGGGTTTCCAAGCTGTTATGAGAGAAGGCCCTGAGTCTGCTTGAGGGTGCCTTGTCCAGGATGGAGTGGGCAGACTCCAGGATGAACCTAGGAAGAGCTCCATGGGTGCTGCTCAGCACTCTCATCCATTCAGGGGAGGAGCAACTCCTGGAGGGCTCAGGCATTCCTGCTCATCCATACATGTGTGATTGACCTGGTTCGGCCACTGCTGGGCCTCAGGCAGGCTTGCTCTGTGCTAGTTACTACAGAGATGTGGTGGCCTCAGGGCCCTCAGGAAAGTAGGACAAGGATCAAGTGAGGTGTTCACCTGGATGTCAAGTCCTGATGTACACCTCATTCCAGACAGATGCTGTCCACACTGGGGCAGAGTCCCTGGGCACAGGTTGGACAGAGAGTGACCTGGGGTGGGAGCCTTCTCCTCTCCCTTTGAACTTGCTCCAAGCTTCATGTCACTGGAACTAGATGACTGGTGATGCAGGAGGCCCTAGGAACTCCATGTCAACAGAAGCCACACTAGCTCTGCTGCTTCCATGGCTACTCAGTGAGCCTCCCCTTTATACCTGAGAGAAGTTTGAGAGTCATTGGGAGAGTCCTGCAGGCTTCTGTTCATACCTGCAAAAGCCAGAAGGCCTCCTATAATGGCATCAGTCCTCCAGCCAGAGAGCTTTCAAATTGGGAACAGCATTGACATGTGGACATGGTGTGGTCTCACACATATGTCAACATACATATCATTACTATATTATTAATATGTGCAACTCTAGTATTGCACATGCTAGTATGTACTTTGCCTTAGGTGTATTACTACTGTTTATTAATAAATAAGGCATACATTTAATGATTAGTAGTATATTACAAACTCCCATATATATATATGGGAGAAGAAGGTAAATATATTCTTATAAAATATCATCCTAAGTAATTTTCTCACTGGCTTGACACATGATGAAATCCTCAGAGACGAAGCCTGAATGAGTCATACTGGGGAAATCCCCAAAGGTACGGTGGCATTTTTCTTTAATGTGACTTATAAGCTTGAAAGAAATACAGAAAAGACTAGACAGGGAGAATAACCAGTCTTCAAGAAGGAGGGACGGTGAATCCTGTGAGCCTGTCCCAGGAGGAGCTTGGATAACAGAGGGTTGAAAGAACATGGTGGACAGAGTCAGTGGGCAGGACTGAGGGACTGAGCAAGTGAGAGCACCAGGAGGAGAGAGAAAGTAGGGGCTGAGCAGGTTAGTGGACAACAGGGCTGGGGCCTGTTGGGAATGTGAGGACAAGCATTGCTACTGGATTTAAGGCTGTTTCCATGGATCTCTGCTGAGTTATTCACTGCTGCTTAGGAATATGCAGATGCTACTATGTCTCAGTATCACCAACATGGACATGGAGCAAGGGGAGGTGAAGTCACTTCTCTAACCACGAGGTCTGTGGTGATGGCGCTACACCACAGACAAGGGGCCAACTTCAGCTCCTCTGCTGGTAACTTCTAGAACATTGGGAGACATGCTCTCCTTCAGGAAGAAGCTCTGAATGGATAAAGATTCCACTGGAACTTGAAGTAGCATTAATATAACTAATTCTCTGTGACCTAAAGAATGGCTGAGGAAGAAGATCATTGAACTCCTTTGGGAAAAGCAGATTAATAGGACACGAGGGTCAGAACTGGGAAATGAAGCCTGAGGAGCTGCTCAGCCTGACCAGGGAAAGTGCTCTCACCTCCCCATATACCCCATTCTGAGGAGCACAAGGAAACCCAGCTGGGTCCCCTGTAGTGCAGGACAAGGGCCTGAGGTCCTCCACATTGCCTAGGGGAGAAGATGGGATCTGGTTACACATCAATATCAGGCAAGATGGAGAGGTGAGAGTGTCAGAGGGTCACTGAAGAAAGACCTTCCCCAGGCTGGGCACCACTGACCAGCTCAGGGACCTGTTGTCTGGCCTCAGAGGGGTTAGAGCCAGGTCCTGGCCACCTGGGCACTGGTGGTTTCCATGTACCCCCAATTCAGGGCTAATGAGTGCTGCTCATACCTACATCTTACCAAGGACAAATTTCTCCTTGGCCTGTGGGAAAGACCAGCAAGGAACAAAGAAGAGCTGTGACTGGATCAGCTCCTCCTGCCAAGCATGGGTATCCCTGCCCTTGTAGAGATGACCTGGCCTGGGGGACAAAGAAAAAAGTGACCTGGCCTGGGGGACAAAGAGAAAAGTGAGACCACAGGCCTCCACAGTGTTCCCTGTGGTATTGTTGTAACACCATCTGGCCAGTTTATGAGCCAGGTGAGGCCTGAGGAAGCAGAGATAAAATTCTGTGAGCACAGGAGGGAGATCTGGCCTCAGGCTGAGCCCAGGCCTTTTCTGACTTGACCACCTGGGCACGGGTGCTCAGGTGCAGACAGGAGGAGGCAGAGTCCCTGCAGCTGGGGGCCCAGCCCAACTTTCCCAGCTGCATGGAATGCCCCTCCCAGCCCACCCTCCTCTCCAGAGCCATATCAGTGCCTGGTCAGGGCTCTGGGAAGCTCTGCCTTTGGTGGAAACCAGGGGAGCCAAGGCAGCCCCCATTCTGCTCCTCTTCCTCCTGTTACTCTGGATCCCAGGAGAGGGATCATGGGATGGTTCTGCACACCTCTGAAAGCTCTTCAAGTGTGCTTGGCCCTGTGTCCTGGCACCTCTGTTTAGTAAGCCCAGTGATTCAAGCTCTGTGTGCCCACAGGATCCTGGATCTACTGTGGAGACCGTGGGTGTGACCTAGATGCGCAAGGAACATTCCTGTTTCCATTCCACCTCAGATACCATAGGAGAAATTGTGCTGACACAGACTCCATTGTCTGTGGCTTTGTCTCCAGGGGAAAAAGCCACCCTCACCTGCAGAGCCAGTCAGAGTGTTGTCAGCTGGACCCAGCAGAATCCGGGCAGGCTTCCAGGTGCCTCAGCTATGGTGCCTCCAGCAGGCCCTGTGGAGTCCCAACCTGGGTCAGTGGCAGTGGGTCAGGGCAGCCTTCACTCTCTGCACCACAACCTGGAGCCTTCAGATGCTGCAGGGTTGCTGTTTGCAAGGCCACACAGATTACCATGGGGTCTCAGTCCCCCCACTAACCTCGATGCCCTCTCTGCCTGCTCTCTCTCCCCTGGGGCACCATGGCTTCCTCCAGAGGCACCGAGTCAGACCTCTTGCTCTTTTCTCTTTACACTGCACTGGGAAGGATGTGGGAGAGAGGAAACTGAGCTTGATTCAGGTCTGAAAGATCCATGGTGTCCTGGGGCTTCTTTTGCTTCCCTGGGAAAAAATGTGAGAGATAAAGAGGATGGGAGTCCTTACTATTACTTCCCTATTTTACCAGGTGAGGATGGAGTATCCTGAAGAGTCATAATGTCCCCAATACAGGCAGAGTTAAAGGTGAATCACCAAGAGTAAACTGATTCCCAGGTAGGTACTTCCTTCTCACTTTGATCTCAACAACAGGATGCTAAATATGTCGAAGCACAGATGCTGTCAACAATGGTTCCAGAAATTGCTTCTGGTCCTGCTCACATTCATTTCATTTCACAGCCAGGATAAGGCTGGGGAATCTCCCACATCTCCAACCTGGAATGTGGATGTGACCACATCCTTTTGGCTTTGTGTCCTGCACAAGGAGGCTATCACATCTATTCCTGCTCCTCCACCTATCGAGGGTCCAGTGTTCCAAGGAGGGGGAATTTGTGGAAGATGAGGTTTTCCCATGACCAGGTTCCTGCCTCCATTCTATGGAGCTAAAATCGTGGGATCTGTCTTGTGTTTCTTTATCCTGTCCCGATCTTGCATCCTGGTATTCATACCTGAATGATAAAGAGTGTGAAGACAACTGTAGCTCAACACAACGGGACATAAATTTCTTAAAGAGTAAATCACTTAGGGAGTTAAAAAAAAATCCTCCAGGATTCATTCAAGGACACTTTGCCATGAAAATGCCAAGAAAATGGGCACATGAAAGGAATGAGATGCTGATGCACTGACAGATGGAGACCAGGAGACCTGGGCTCCACCCACCGTTACACCCTCCAGTCCTCATAAGACCTTCTGAAGCCCACCTTTGTCAAGTCCCCTGGATCAGAGAGCATCCTTTAACTCTCTTGTGGTGAATCTCTCTTTGAACTCCTGGTGTCTGTTAGTCTTCTGTCCTTGAGTAGGAGATTACTGCTATGGGGTAACGTCTGTTTGCCCTACAGAACACAGCATCCCAGTGATGGTGCAATAGGATCAACTCCATGAATAACAGTGAAGACAGAGGGAAGCCTCTCTGGGACCCAGCCTCTAACATCCTGAGGATGTCATGTCACAGGAAGACCACTAGATGGCAGACAAACCACAGCAAACAGAACTGCCTATCCCCAAATATCAGGGAAATGAGAGAGTGGTGTGTCCTCTTATCAGCAGGGAGCCCCTCAGGCTTCACCAGTGTGGGTTTGTGACAAGAGACTCATAGCAGAAGCTATCAGGGGCTGCCTCGTGGGGAAGCTCTTCAGTGCTCTTGGCCTGGAAGCCCAGCATGGTCCCTGCTCTCTGTGTCCCCAGAACCTATGTGGTATAAGTTGAATCCTGTTTTCTGATTTCAAGGCTGAAGCCTTACCCCAGTGTGGCTGCAGGTGGAGAAATGGACTGAAGGAGGTCCTGAGGTTAAGTGAGGGGATGCAGAAGGGAGCTGACCCCACTCCACATGTGTCCACCCTCCAAGGGCCTCCAGGGAGACCTCCCCTGCCTGCTCACAGTCATCAAGGGAAGGCCTGGGGGACACAGAAAGGGACACCACCAGGCTGGACAGAGACGCCTTACCAGGGACCAGACCCTCGATTGTGGCTTTTCAGTCTCCAAAACTTGAGATGTAAATTCCTGTGTTTAATACCCAGTCCAGGCTTTTGAGGTTTCTTTCAAAACCAGAGCAAGTGACTCCACTTTCCCAAACCTCCCTGAGCAGAGTCAGTCACAGGAGACCCTGTGCACATGTACCTGCCTGTCTTCTCCTCCTGCATCTGCTCTGACCCCACTGGAGAGGGAGGACCTGGCTTTGACCTCAGCATTAGGCTAAGCACAGTGTTTCTTGCTTAAGAAATTGCTCAGCTGTTTTGCTTTGTGATCAGAATCACAATAAATTTAGTGAGAAGCTGTCTGGGGCTCCTGCCTGAGGTTTCCATGATGATTTCCCATCTATGATGCGAAAGCACTGAGTACAATGCCCTGGTTTCTCTTCCCTGGGGCATCACCTACTTGGTGAAATCTGTGAGGTCCTAGGACAGAGCTGATGTGGAGGTGCTATGGTAAGGAGGGAAGTGGTGAGGGACCTCAGGACAACTGTCCACCTATTCCAAGTGGATCCTCTGAATGTGCTGAGCCCAGTACTAAAGAGCTGCTTCCATCTTGACATAGGCAGTGGTGAGCCAGCGGGTGCTGCCCTGTGCTGAGTCCAGCCCTCCCCATGTGAGGAGCAGCTCAGTCACTCAGCTACTCAGGGCCCATGGACATGGTGCCGGGGCTCAGAGATGTTCTGGGAGCTGATTTGTGACCAGGGAGGAGTTGCTTCATTTTGGCTTCCTGGGGATGGCCAGCTCTTCTCTAGCCCTCTACAGGTCTATGCGGCAACTTTTATTGGCGACTTTTCAGAGGCACACACTGTCCTCATCCAATACGCACACTTCTTCCCCTAGCAATGAGCTGGGCCACATGGCCACACAACAGGGCTCCTTGTGTCACAGCACAAGCCTGCTGCAGAGTGTCCTGGTCTGGATGACTAACACAGACATGCTTACCAGTAAAATGGTCAGTGGGTTGGTGTAGCTCCCCAGTATGGAGGGTGCTGTCTCAGCACTGCAGAGAGCCCGGCCAGCAGTGAGCTTCACTCTCAGGAACTGGAGGAGCAAGGAGCAACCCCTTGTCCTTCCCCTGAAGGGGAGGAGCCAGCAGGCCTCAGACATCTACAAGGCCTTTGCTTTAGTGTTATGTGCATATCCTGTTGTCTATCTATACATGCGTGTGATATCGAAATTGGAAAATGGAGAGCTGATCAGTGCACCTGCTGAAAAGAGGAGGGTCATTGGAAAAGGGAGACATTCCTGAAACTTCCAAGGGAAGCCACCTCATCATGGAGACCCTATCAAGTAAATGGCATTAAAGGAGCTAAGGAGCTGCTCTCAATCTCCCCACAAGTGACCAATGGGAATTCTGCTGACTGTTAACAGCAGATAGGAACAAGGTCAATTTGACCAGCTGGATCTTAATTATCTACCAAAATATTTAAAACCACCACACAGCCATTCCTGGGCATTTAAAAGAAGAAACAATAGTAAATGTGATTTAATATGTACACTTGTGTTAACTCCAAGAATAAGTAAGAGTGGAGGCTACTGTAGAGAGATTATTAGGCAGGAGTGCCTAATAACTATCAAGAGAAAGTGCCAGAGTCAGAAATTTTTAGTTAGTATAAGGCCTGTAGATCTTTTCAACCTCCTACACAAGTAGGCTTAATCAACGTTGAATGGTGTGATTATCTAGCCGAAACACAGAGGTAATACCAACAAAAAGATATTCTACTAAAATCATGTGATATAAGCATAACTATATTTTATGGAGACAGAAATTGTGGTATATATAGGCAATATAACATTACTCAATTTTAAAGAGGAATGAAATCATGGCATTTGATGTTAAATGGATGGAGTTGGAGAATATCATGCTAATGGAAATATGTCAAACACAAAAAACCTAAGGCCAAATGACTCATCTGATATGCAGATACTAATTTTAGTAAGGTGGTCATTAGTGGAGAATAGAGTTACTTTATATTAGGTAGAGGGGAGAGAGTAAACGGGGGTAAGGGGTATAGAAGTAGGAAGGATAGAGTGAAATGGACATTATTACCTCATGTGCATGTATGACTGCATGGCCCATGTGAGCCTACATATGTAGAACCAGAAAAGTGAGAAATTACACTAAACTTATGTATGATCTATCAAATGTATAAATGCATTCTGCTGTCATGTAGAATAAATTGGAACAAATAACAAATTAAATGTTATGTATACATTCCTCATAATTCTGACAATGCTACAGGTTTATGCTCCTAAAAAAAGGCTTGATCCCCTCCAGCCTGTGAGGCCTTGTTATGGGATCAACTTCTCCTCTCGTACACCTCATGGTGAGAGGTCACTGATTCTATCATCTTCACGACATCATTGACATGTTCCAGATGCTGCAGCCTTTAGTGTGTATTGAACTCATTTCAGTACCTATGTCTTTTTGTTCTCTCTCATAGATTCTCTGACCCCCAGGTGACTTCACAACCTCTTCTTCCCCAACCAGACTTTTACCATGGACCCCTCCACTGTCCTGATTTCTAAAAGGGGACTCCAAACTCTTTGCCCCTTTCAGCTTGAAGCAACCAGAGTAGTCACTATCCCGTTTCCTAACAGCAGAAAGGAGTCCCTTAAATTAGGGGGGTGAATGAAGTCAGGATGAAAGGGAGGCAGGTAGTGTAGGTAGATTTTCTGGGTCAGAGTGAGAAAACAGAGCCCCATTTGCAACTAGGAATTTGGAGACCACCCAGGGAGATTAACAGTCAGTGTTGCCAGTCCTGTCACCAGAGCAAACACAACAGACAATAACAATCATGGGAACCTGATCCTGAAGCCCTGGGACAGGAGCAGTGATCCTGTCCTGTGGGGGCCACTAAGACTTGGGAGTCTGCAATGCATTCAGGACACAGGGCTGCTGGGCTCTGCACATTGGACCTGTTTCTCCAAAAGCAAATTCAGGAAGGTTTTCTGTATTCTTCTGTGACTTGTATTAACATCATCCCACTAAGGAGAGCCTTCCCCAGGGATTCGTGGAATGCAGTCAGAATAAAGGTCAGCAGTGGACCAGGCTGGTCAGAGAACAAGATAAAAGATCCATTGTCATGATTTTGGGACACCTTGCTACAAATTCTGCATGTTGATACTCCACAATCCTGTCACTGGAGCAAACACAACAGACAATAACAATCATGGGAACCTGATCCTGAAGCCCTGGGACAGGAGCAGTGATTCTGTCCTGTGGAGGACACTAAGACTTAGGAGTCTGCAATGCATACAGGACTCAGGCTGCTGGGCTCTGCACATTGGCTCTGTCTCCCCAAAAGCAAATTCAGGAAGGTTTTCTGTTTTCTTCTGTGACTTGTATTAACATCATCCCAATAAGGAGAGCCCTCCCCAGGGATTTGTGGAGTGGAGCCAGAACACAGGTCAGCAGTGGGTCAGGCTGATGGGAGGAAAAGACCCTGCTCTGAGGATTTCCCAAGTGAGCAGTGAGGATGGATTGTCCTGTGAATTTAAAAGAGGGCACAGAACACTCAGAGAGCCCATTCAGTGAATGTGACCAGACCCTGGAGGTGTCTAGAGAGGAGGGAAGTGGTGGGAATGGAGAGGGTTTGCAATTTTATTGCTGTCCCCAGGATGTCCCCAGAGCCCTCAGCAAGGAGCAGGTCACTGTTCAGTGCACATGGTCCAGGGTGGGCTGAGCTACATGCTTCACTAAAGTCATGTAAAAAACAAAACTTTCTTCTACAGTTATTCTAAACTTTGAAGAGAAGACACTGAGGAAAAGCCTGGCAGGCCCTGCACCTGCTGCTCTGGGGAGTCAGGCACCATCATGTCTATGTGTGTGTGTTGGAGAGACTGAGGCACTAAGGTCTGGAATCATGACTGATTACACCTCCTCCAGATTGCTAGTCCTGCAGGGTCACTGTCTAGAAAAACCGAAACATATTCAGTTTCTAGATTCTAATGTCCTTTGCCTTCATTGCTGTTTTTGATATCACATTCAAGTTAATCCCTTTACCCCTGAACTGCAGCCTGCTAGTTAGGTCAATGATAAGGAATTGTCATTACGAAACCCAAGAAAAGCCTTTCCTGAACCATGAAGAGAAGAAGTCACTACTTACAAGAGAGTGCACTGATTTGTCCTGTGTATGTCAGGTGAATGCATGATCTTCTCTGGCACACCTGTGCTGCTCTAAGTGACCTGGCACACCTGGGACACTGGGGCTGTGTTGACAGAGACTATACAGCCCTGCAGCTGTGCCCAGTCTGCCCAGCCCTGCTGATTTGCATGTGCCCACAGCACAGTCCACTCCCTGAGGACTTCTTAATAGGCTACTCACACTCTGTGCAGGAGTCAGTCCCATCAGGACACAGCATGGACATGAGGGCCCCTGCTCAGCTCCTGGGGCTACTTCTGCTCTGCCTCCCAGGTAAGGAGTTTCTCAGTCCAAAGATTTCAGAGACCTGCCCTGCAGTCTAATTGGGTGTAATTGTGTGAATATTTGTGTCTTGCTTTTTTTCAACATTAGGTGGCAGAAGTGACATCCAGATGACACAGTCTCCATCTCTTCTGTCAGTATCTCGAGGTGACAGAGTCACCATCACCTGCAGGGCAAGTCAGGGCATTAGCGATGATTTAAGCTGGTATCAGCAGAAAACAGGGGAAGCTCCTAAGCTCCTCATCTATGGTGCAACCAGTTTACAATCTGGGGTCCCATCAAGGTTCAGTGGCAGTGGATATGGGACAGATTTCACTCTCACCATCAGCAGCCTGGAGCCTGAAGATGTGACCACTTATTACTGTCTACAAGATTACAATCTTCCTCCCACAGTGATACAGGCCATGACAAAAACCTCCCAGGGAAGCAGAAGTGTGAGGCTGGCCTGCCCCAGCTGCTCCTTCTGCTGCCTCCACCTGCTGACAGCACTTCTCACAGGCACTAGGCTCTGAGGGCACGGGGGTTATCACCAAAGGGGAGAGAGAGGGTCCTCTGCAATAACATCCCCTAGCTCCTGTGATGCTGTCACACAGCATCACAGACATGAGGACACTTCTGTTGATTTCATCTAGGTAGACTTCATTACTTCTGTGCAGTTCTCAGAAGATTCCATGGTGCATGGTTGTGTGGTGTATCTTCACCTGATGGAGAGACACCTGGAGCATTTGTAAAGCTTGCTCTGGGTGTGTCTGTGGAGCTGTTTCAGAGAAGATTGGTGTGATGTTCTAGGAACATGGTGAGGACCCTCCGTGAATGTAGGTGGCTCTGCTCCCTATTCTGAAGCTCAGGTGAATGCAGAGGAGTAACAGGAGCACACATTCTTTGTCCTCATCAAGCTCCTCATCCTCAGAGGATGTGCTCCTACTGCCATCATCCTTTGTCATTGACCCCATGCTTTAGGCCTTTGAACCTGGACTCATACCTGCTGCCATCTCTGGGGCTCATGGGCCTGTGGAGTTGGACTGGGGAAACTTTCTGATCTCTCTCCTTCTCATCTGGCCCTCTGGCTCCTAGTACTGAGGTGCATCTCACTTCCTTGGCCTGCAGTCTGCAGCCTCCCATCACAGAGGAAAGTTTCACAAGACAGATGAGGATGACCTAAGAAGGAAGGATGAAGAAGGACCTGTGAAACTTTCCAAGGGTGATGTTTAGATAATGGATAGTTAGGAGAAACACAAAGGTCAAATTTGGTGGACACAATTTGAAATCTGAGCATTTCATTGCAGATTGAGAAAAAATAAGTAGGATTTTAGGAGTCCTGAGCAGGTTTGTGAAAGACACCCAGAGCCTATGTGGCTGTGGATGAAACCTGCTTGGGTGAAACTGAAAGGTGATTCCCATGGATCTCTGCTAAGCTAGTCTTTCTAAGATGATGATGAGCATTATCACATGGAGACCATAACAGCAGAATCAGGAGCCCCACATACTCTGCTAGGTGCTATTGGAAGGCCTGGTATTGCTTAGACTGAAGTAAGAGCTACAGGAATGTGCTGGGTGTAACTGCTACACAGATGTGCACTGTGAGGCCAAGGGAGTCTGAAGACTCTCCTGATGTCACACAATCCATCAGTGACAGAGCTCCATCCCCACCCAGGTGGCCTGACTCAGGGCACAGCATGACAGAGTTAGACCATTGGTTGGATACTGTGCAGCAGTGGTGAAGCTTTGCTGCTGAACGATTGGTGATTCCATGGGAATGAGGGGTTCCACTGAGACATCCGGTACGGTCAGGAGAGCAAGAGCTTGAGTTTTCAAGGGAAGTAGCAGATTTATAGGGCTGAGACAGAGTTTTTAAGCTGTTAGGAGAGAAGGCCCTGAGTCTGGTTGATGGTAGCCTTCTGAGGGATGGAGTTTGCAGACTCCAGAATGAACCTAGGAAGAGCTCCATGGGTGCTGCTCAGCCCTCTCATCCATTCAGGGGGAGGAGCAGCTCTGCGAGGGCTCAGGCAGCCCTGCTCATCCATGCATGTGTGATTGACCTGGTTCGGCTCCTGCTGGGCCTCAGTCAGGCTTGCTCTGTGCTAATTTCTACAGAGATGTGGTGGCCTCAGGGCCCTCAGAGAAGTAGGACAAGGACAAGTGAGGTGTGCACCTGGATGTCAAGTTCTGATGGACTCCTCATTCCAGAAAGATGCTGTCTTGCCCTGGGGTAGAGAAAGGGGCACAGGTGGGGTAGAGAGTGACCTGGGTTGGCAGCCTTCTCCTCTCCCTATGGGCTTGCTCCTAGCTTCATGTCACTGGAACTAGATGACTGGTGAGGCAGGAGGCCCTAGGAACTCCATGACAACAGAAGCCAGCACTAGCCTCTGCTGCTTCCAGGACTTATCAGTGAGCTTCCTCTTTACACCTGTGAGAAGTTTGAGACTCGTTTGGGAGCATCCTGCAGGCTTCTGTTCATACCTGGAAAAGCCAGAAGGCTCCCAATAATGGCAGCAGTTCTCTAGCCAGAGTGGCTTCAAACTGGGGACAGCATTGACATGTGGATACGGCATGGTCTCACACGTATATCAATGTATGTATCAATAACATCTTATTAATATGTGCAACAGTGATACTGCACATGCTAGTATGTAATTTACCTGAGGTGCAATAATACTGTATATTAATATGTAAGGCATACACTTATTGATTAGCAGTATATTACTAACCCATATATATGAGTATGAATGGATATGTTGGATATGAGTGTGTTGCATTATTGTGGTATATTTTTCTCTAATTTACTTTATTCTTTTACCCAATTTTTAAAATTAAAATTCCTAATCATGAATCTAAATTATTTTCTTATCGAGGAAGAAGATAAATATATTCTTATAAAGAATATAAGTAATTTAAATAATTAATTAATAGATAATTTAATTAATCTTAAATAATTTGATCACTGACTTGATTCATGATAAAGTCCTTAGAGACGAAGCCTGAATGAGTCATTCTGGTGAAATCCCCAATGGAACAGTGGCATTTTACTTTAATCTGACTTATAAGTATGAAGGAAATAGAGAAAAGACTAGACAGGCAGAATAAGGGCTCTTTGAGAAGGAGGGACTGTGAGTCCAGTGAGGCTGTCTCAGGAGGAGCTTGGATAACAGAGGTTTGAAGGAACATGGCAGACAGGACCACTGGGCAGGGCTGACGGACTGAGCAGGTGAGAGCACCAGGAGGAGATAGAAAGTAGGGGCTGGGCAGGTTAGTGGACAACAGGGCTGGGGCCTGATGGGAATGTGAGGACAAGCATTGCTACTGGATTTAAGGCTGTTTCAATGGATCTCTGCTGAGTTATTCACTGCTGCTTAGGAATATGCAGATGCTACTATGTCTCAGTGTCACCAACATGGACACAGAGCAAAGGGAGGTGAAGTCGCTTCTCTAACCACAGGCCTGTGGTGATGGCGCTACACCACAGACAAGGGGCCAACTTCAGCTCCTCTGCTGGTAACTTCTAGAACATTGGGAGACATGCTCTCCTTCAGGAAGAAGCTCTGAATGGATAAAGATTACATTGGAACTTGAAGTAGCATTAATATAACTAATTCTCTGTGACCAAAAAATGGCTGAGGAAGAAGATCATTGAACTCCTTTGGGAAAAGCAGATTAATAGGACACGAGGGTCAGAACTGGGAAATGAAGCATGAGGAGCTGCTCACCCTGACCAGGGAAGGTCCTCTCACCTCCCCATATACCCCATTCTGAGGAGCACAAGGAAACCCAGCTGGGTCCCCTGTAGTGCAGGACCAGGGCCTGAGGTCCTACACATTGCCTAGGGGAGAAGGTGGGATCTGGTTAGACATGCATATCAGGCAAGATGGAGAGGTGAGGGTGTTAGAGGGTCACTGAAGAAAGACCTTCCTCCAGGCTGGGCAGCACTGCCCAGATCAGGGATATGTTACCTGGACTCAGAGGGACCAGGGCCAAGCCCTGCCCACCTGGGCACTGGTGGTTTCCTTGTACCCACACTTTGGGGCTAATGAGTGCTGCTCATACCTACATCTTACAAGGATGAGTTTCTCCTGGGCGTCTGGGAAAGATCAGTAAGGAAAAAAGAAAGGTGTAACTGGTTCAACTCCACCTGCCAAGCCCAGGTATCCCTACTCTCATGGAGAGGCCATGGCCTGGGGGACAAAGAGAAAAGTGAACTGGCCTGGGGGACAAAGAGAAAAGTGAGACCACAGGCCTCCACAGTGTTCCCTGTGGTATTGTTGTAACATAATCTGGTCAGTTATGAGCCAGGTGAGGCCTGAGGAAGCCCAGAGATAAAATTCTGTGAGCACAGGAGGGAGATCTGGCCTCAGGCTGAGCCCAGGCCTTTTCTGACTTGACCACCTGGGCATGGGTGCTCAGTTGCCCACGGGAGGGGGCAGAGTCTTTGCAGCTGGGGGCTGAACCTGCCTCTGCCAGCTGCCTGATGCTCCTTCTATTCCAAACATCTCTCTAGAGCAATATCAGTGCCTGGTCAGGGGTCTGGGAAGCTCTGCCTCATTTGGGACCCAGGGGAGCCATGGAGGCCCCCATTCTGCTCCTCTTCCTCCTGTTACTCTGGATCCCAGGCAAGGGATCATGGGATGGTTCTGCACACCTGTGAAAGCACTTTAAGTGTGGTTGGTCCTGTGTCCTGGCACCTCTGTTTAGCAAGCCCATGATTCAAGCTCTTGGTACCCACAGGATCCTGGCTCTGCTATGAGACCGTAGGTGTGACCTAGATGCACAAGTAACCCTTCCTGTTTCCTTTCCACCTCAGATACCACAGGAGAAATTGTGCTGACACAACTCCAGCGTCTGTGGCTTGGTCTCCAGGGGAAAAAGCCACCCTCACCTGCAGGGCCAGTCAGTGTTGGCAGTTCCTCAACCTGGACCCAGCAGAAGCCTGGGCAGGCTTGCACATGCCTCAGCTATGGTGCCTCCCACAGGGCCTGTGGAGTCCTAGCCCTGGTCAGTGGCCATGGGTCAGTGCAGCCTTCACCCTGGAGCCTGGGGATGCTGCAAGGTTGCTGTCTGCAAGGCCACAAAGATTACCACAGGAGTTCAGTCCCCCACACTAACCTCGATGCCCTCTCTGCCTGCCCTCTCTCCCCTGGGGCACCATGGCTTCCTCCAGAGGCACCGAGTCAGACCTCTTGCACTTTTCTCATTACACTGCACTGGGAAGGATGTGGGAGAGAGGAAACCAAGCTTGATTCAGGTCTGAAGGATCCATGGTGTCCTGGGTCCTCTTTTCCTTCCCTGGGAAAAATGTGAAATAAAGCGGATGGGAGTCCTTGCTATTACTTCCCTATTTTACCAGGTGAGGATGGAGTATCCTGAAGAGTAATAATGTCCCCAGAGTTAAAGTTGAATCACTAAGAGTAATCTGATTCCCAGGTAGTTACTTCCTTCTCATTTTGATCTCAACAACAGGATGCTAAATATGTCAAAGTGCATATGCTGTCAACAATGGTTCCAGAAATTGCTCCTGGTCCTGCTCACATTCATTTCATTTCACAGCCAGGATAAGGTTGGGGAATCTCCCACATCTCCAACCTGGAATGTGGATGTGACCATTTCCTTTTTGCTTTGTGTCCTGCACAAGGAGGCTCTCATAACTATTTCTGCTCCTCCACCTATCAAGGGCTCAGGGTTCCAAAGAGGGGGAATTTATGGAAGATGAGGTTTTTCCATGACCAGGTTCTTGCATCCATTCTATGGAGCTAACATCCCAGGGATCTCTTTTATGTTTCTTTTTCCTGTCCCCATCCTGCATCCTGGTATTCAACCCTGAATGATAAAGAGCATGAAGACAACTGTAGCTCAACACACCTGGAAATAATTTCCTTAAATAGTAAATCACTTAGGGAATTAGAAAAAAAATTCTCCAGAATCCATTCTAGAACAGTTTGCCAAGAAAATGCCAAGAAAATGGTCACATGACAGGAATGAGATGCTGACACACTGACAGATGAAGACCAAGAGGCCTGGGCTCCACCCACCCACCCTTACACCCTGCAGTCCTGAGGAGGCCTTCTGAAGCCCACCTTGTCAAATCTCCTGGATCACAGAGCATCCTTTAACTCTCTTGTGGTGAATCTCTCTTTGAACCCCTGGGTTCTCTGTTAGTCTTCTGTCCTCGAGTAGGAGATTACTGCTATGGGGTAACGTCTGTTTTCCCTACAGAACACAGTATCCCAGTGATGGTACAATAGGATCAACTCCATGAATAACAGTGAAGACAGAGGGAAGCCTCTCTGGGACCCAGCCTCTAACATCCTGAGGATGTCATGTCACAGGAAGACCACTAGATGGCAGACAAACCACAGCAAACAGAGCTGCCTATCCCCAAATATCAGGGAAATAATAAAGTGGTGTGTCCTCTTATCAGCAGGGAGCCCCTCAGGCTTCACCAGTGTGGGTTTGTGACAAGAGATTCATGGGAGGAGCTATCAGGGGCTGCCTCATGGGGAAGCTCTTCAGTTCTCTTGGTCGGGAAGCCCAGCATGGTCCCTGCTCTCTGTATCCCCAAAGCCTACATGATATGGGTTGAATCCTATTCCCTGACTTCATGGCTGAATCTGGACCCCAGTGTGGCTGCAGGTGGAGAAAGGGACTGAAGGAGGTCCTGAGGTTAAATGAGGGGATGCAGAAGGGAGCTGACCCCACTCCACAAGTGTCCACCCTCCAAGGTCCTCCAGGGAAATCTCCCTTCCCTGCTCAGAGTCATGAAGCGGGGGGCCACAGAAAGGGACACCACCAGGCTGGACAGAGACGCCTCACCAGGGACCAAACCCTTGATTGTGGCTGTTCAGCCTCCAGAACTTGAGATGTAAATTCCTGTTGTTTAATACCCAGTCCAGGGTTTTGAGGCTTCTTTCAAAACCTGAGCAAGTGACTCCACTTTCCCAAACCTCCTGAGCAGGGTCAGTCACAGGAGACCCTGTGCACATGGACTTGCCCTACCCCTCCTCCTGCCTCTGCTCTGACCCTCCTGGAGAGGGAGGACCTGGCTTTGACCTCAGCATTAGGCTGAGAACAGTGTTTCTTGCTTAAGAAATTGCTCAGCTCTTTTGCTTTCTGTTCAGAATCACAATAAATTTAGTGAGAAGCTGTCTGGGGCTCCTGCCTGAGGTTTCCATGATGATTTCCCACCTATGATGTGAAAGCACTGAGTACAAAGCCCAGCTTTCTCTTCCCTGGGGCATCACATGCTTGGTGAAATCTGTGAGGTCCTAGGACAGAGCTGATGTGGAGGTGCTAGGGTAAGGAGAGAAGGATGAGGGACCTCAGGACACCTGTCCACATATTCCAATTGGATCCTCTGAATGTGCTGAGCCCAGTACTAAAGTGCTGCTTCCAGGTTTTAGGTAGTGCTGAGCCTGTGGGTGCTGCCCTGTGCTGAGTCCAACACTCCCTATGAGAGGTGCAGCTCAGTCACTCAGCTACTCAGGGCCCATGGACATGGAGGCAGGGCTCAGTGATGTTCTGGGAGCTGCTTTGTGACCAGGGAGGAGTTGCTTCATTTTGGCTTCCTGGGGATAGCCAGCTTTTCTCTAGCCCTCTACAGGTCTATGCTGCAACTTTTATTGGGGACTTTTCAGAGGCACACACTGTACACTTCCTCCCCTAGTAATGAGCTGGGCCACATTGCCACACAACAGGACTCCTGTGTCACAGCACAAGTCTCCTGCAGAGTGTCCTGCTCTGCACCACTCAACACAGACAGGCTTCCTAATCAGCTGGTCAGTGGGTTGGTGTAGCTCACCCAGTGTTGAGGGTGCTGACTTAGCACTGCAGAGAGCCTGGCCATCACTGAGATTAAGTCTCAGAAGTTGGAGGAGCAAGGAGAAACCCCTTGTCCTTCCTCTGAAGGGGAAGAGACAGCAGGCCTCAGACATCTACAAGGCTTTTGTTTTATGTGCATATCATTTTGTCTGCCTATACATGTGTGTGATATCAAAATTGGAAAATGGAGATTTCAAGATATTGGGTTGGCAGGTGACTGCATTTCATGTCACTCCAGCACTCAGGATTCAAGAAGAGGAGTTATTGAGATACTGGGGACCAACTCAGAGCCGCTGCATGAGTCTCTCCCACTGGCGAGGCTCCCTGGACAGGGCGGTAGTCCTGGAACACAGGGAACTTCATGGAGTACAGTTGCCAATAGAGACTCCCCCGCTGGAGCAGTGAACCTGGACAGCTGGGAGCTTTGTAGAGGAGGGCCGCTCAGCGAGAGACTCACTCCCAGGGTGAGGCTCCCTAGTCCAGGAGGTAGGTCTGGACCCCAGGGAATGTCACATAGGAGGGCTGTCCATCCCAGGGGGTAGTCCTGGACCTAAGGGAACTTCTCAGAGGAGAGCTGCCCAGCGACACTTCCCCACTGGGTGAGTCTTCCCTGCCAGGGAGTCTTTCCCATCAGGGCAGTTGAACCAGAGACCCAGGCTCAGACCAGCCATGCCCCAGTCTGCACTCTATCACCCTTGGGTGACTATTGGTCAACAAGTTGAGGTTCCTCTGCCCACTAGCAGGGAATATACTCCACTTGAAGGCCACCAGCCCTAGAGGAGCAGTTTCCTTGTGGATCACTGCATTATCAATTACCACCAAGACTTCAGGCTACTGAAATCTACAGGGACACTATAAGTCAGTAGAGGAAATTTGCAATAACTCAGAGTTTCAGTACTAGAGGGGTACATACCTGAGAAATATGAGAAAACAGGGGAAGAAAATGTCCCAGACAAACCTAGATGGTACATCAATAAAATCCAATGACAGCATGACAGAAGAAATGTCAGAAAGGAAGTTCAGAATTACATAATTAAAATGATCAGAGAAGCAAGATGAAATGAGATGAAAGAGCAAATGCAGGCATTGAATGATCACACCAATCAACAGTTAAAAGAGCAAAGGCAGGAAGCAAAAGTTCATTTCAATAAAGAGATAGAGATACTGAACAAACAAAACAAAACAAACAGAAACCCTTGAAATGAAGAAAACAATAAACAAAATTAAAAACTCCATAGAAAGCATAACCAATAGGATAGAACACCTGGAACACAGAACCTTAGAAACGGAAGACAAAATATTTAATCATGAAAACAAAGTTGATCAAACAGAGAAGATGGTAAGAAATCATGAACAGAATCTACAAGAATTAAGCAATATGAGGGATATCATGAAAAGGCCAAATTTAAGAATTATTGGGATTGAGGAAGGCACAGAGATACAAACCAAAGGAATGAACAATCTATTCAATGAAATAATATCAGAAAACTTCCCAAAGCTGAAGAATGAAATGAAAAATGAAGTACAAGAGGCTTATAGGACCCCAAATACACAAAATTACAATGGACCCACACCAAGGCAATTATAATGAAAATAACTAACATAGAAAATAAAGACAGAATTTTAAAGGCTGCGAGAGAAAAGAATCAAATTACATTCAGGGGGAAACCAATATGGATATCAGCAGATTTTTCAACCCAGATCCTAAGAGCTAGGAGGTCCTGGATCAACATTTTTCAGACTCTGAAAGAAAACGGATATTAAACAAGAATCTTATACACAGCAAAATTTACCTTCAGGTTTGACGATGAAATAAAATCCTTTCATGATAAACAAAAGCTAAAAAATTTACAAAAAGAAAGCTGGCACTACAGAACATTCTCACGAAAATATTCCATGAGAAAGAGATGAAAAACTGTTATAGCACCTGCAGTTCCCCACAGTGATTGACAAGGATTCCACTGAGTAAAAAAGATATTTGCAAAGTCTCATCTCATTGGGAATCTGGGTTGCAGACTTTCCTTCCTTGCTTGCTTAATATGTGTAGGTTTGCTATTAATGTTTTATGTGTTTTCCCTGAAAATAGTGGTCTTAACAGAACCAGGGTTAGAACATAAAAATCAGACTTCTTATGGAACAGTGATTTCACATTTACTCATTTGCTATGAAACTCTGAGTAACCAAGAATGCTATGAGAAAATACAAAAACAGATTCTAGCTGCCAGTCTCCTGTTGACTACTCTCAGATGACCTGAAACACATAGGCAAATAATTCCAACCCCATCAGGAAGGAATAACAGGAGCAGAAGAAATAAAGTGTTCCTCAATGTTAAGTTCACACAGTATAAGATGATATCATATATTTGTTAGCTTAAAATGTCCAGCATTTATTACCTATAGCAGTAGTCACATGACTGATATTTATTCAACCCAACTGAGCTTGCTTTAACCTTTATGATCAGTTAAATATTAATATGTCTTATTGTTCAGTATAGGTTATCACAAGTAAATAATTACTAGAATAATTAGAATACTTCATTGTCTAGTCTAGTAATGATCATGCAAAATATTTTTGTTTTTCTCCTTGTGACTTTTTCCTGTTCTGCAAAAACATGTGTAACTGCCTACCTCTTAATGTAAAAAAAGCTGGCTGGGAAAAATAAAATTTAGAACTTAGCATCCATTCCTTGAGTTTGTGTTGCTTTGTTCTCCACCTCGCTGAAGCCCTTACTTCATCACCTGTGACCACTACAACCCCTGCTAGGGCTGGATCCCAGCAGTTTGGCACCCAACGTGGGGCAGGTAAGAGATTAAAAGAGATTTTCAGGAGTTAGGCTAGGATTCTGCCCAGGGTGCTGAAGACCCTTCAGTAGACAGACTGAGTGAGGATAGGTAGATAATCAAAGAACTTTGAGAAGTTACTAGGACCCTCAGTAGAGAAAAGGCCGAGTAAAAAAGAACAAGTAATCCCAGAACATTAAAAAGTCAGTATGAAAAATGGTTGACTCAGAATCTAAGGAAAGAAGCTTATTCATAGACATTGCTAAAAGTATGCTTATTAAAAGAGGAATTTCTATCTCACCTTCTCAGTTGAGACTTTTCTTTCATTTTGTGCAAGAATGCTTGCCCTGGTTTCCTGAGGAAGGAAGCCTTAATCTAGCTACTTGGAAACCAAGGGGAGGAAATGTAGGCCTATTATTTAAAGCATGGAGCTAAACGTGTGCCTGCTGATACATTTGCTCTTTGGAATTTGATGAGATACAATTAAACCTACACATGAAATTATGTATTTAGGTAAAAGGGCTTCCTTCCCTGAGGAAACTCCATTACTGCCTAAACCCCCAAATTATAAAAATATAGATGAGGATTTGTCCTCTGACTCAGAGGACAGAGGGGATATAAAGGAGAATAAACTCATCCCTTCAGATGAAGAAGATTTGGAGGTAGCTGCTGCTCGTTATCATAAGGAGGATTGGCCACCAGTGGTAGCTCCTGTAGTGGCCACAGCACCTCCACCAAAGAGTAAAAAGAAAAAGAAAAGGCAATTAAGGAACATCAGTTACAACAAATTGATTATGATCAGCCTTGGTCTTTTATTGTTTTAAAAACAAATTTTACTCCTACAGGATGTCTGTGGCAAGACGCTCCTATTGAATGTCTACATTTGCCAGCTACTTTAAAAAAATTGTTTTGTCTTACCCTTCTTAGATTGCTTTGTTAATAATTAAAGCTAGACAAAGAAACAGAGAATTGTTTGCGATAGAAATGTATACAATCATTATTCCTTATAGGAGAGAGCAATTCAACCAATTATGTCAATTAGAGGACCGATGGGCTATTGCTTTTCTTGGTTTTGCAGGACAAATTTTATTTCACTTGCCTAACATCCTATTTTACAATTTATTAACCAGACAAATATTATTTTTCCAGAAAAACTTCTGATAAGCCTATATCTTCTAATGCCTCATTAATATTTACAGATGGATCATCTAATGGAAAAGCAGTTACAATAATTGATCAATTACCTCCTATTGTTCACTTTGCAGGTGAAACATCAGCTCAGAAAACAGAATTAGTAGCAGTAATAACAACATTCAAAAGTGTGTCTCAATGTTTTAATTTATATACTGATTCACAGTATATGGATTAATTTGTTTCCAGCAGTTGCGACAGCATCTCTCTCTCTCTCTCTCTCTCTCTCTCTCTCTCTCTCTCTCTCTCTCTCTCTCTCCCTTTCACCCCTTCTCTCTGCCTTTCAATTTCTCACTGTCTCATGTTATAATTAATGTCCATTATCATTTTTTTCTTGTAGGAATTTTTTTGTTTTTCTTAAATACTATATTTTTTGAGCTCACAGTTTTGATCCTACATACCTAGGTTAATGATTTCTTTTGATTGGTTTTATTTTTATTCAACTCTAGTGTTATTTTAATCATCTGTTACCTTGCAATGGAGATAAAAACTACAAGGCCTTTGCTTTTGTGTTATGTGTTGTCTAATGTCATGTCTGTCTATGTCCAATTAAATATGATACTTAAATTAAGGGCACATAAAATTAAAATTTTTAAAATGGATCCAAATACTTTTAATTCATGTGATTTTTAAAAGGTTCAATTTAAATTGGTTAAACTAACAAAAATAAGTATAAGACAAATTTCAACAAGTTTGTGTGTAACTAAGTTGGTTATATACATATGAGACCATCAGTTAAAGTCATTTAAGTCTTTTTCTTAAGGTTAATAAATACTGCTGTACTAATATAAAACTAAGGTTTAATCTATATGTTAAACTGACATAAATTTCTTTAAAACCCTGATTTGCTTTTAACATTGTGTCTATTAAATTTTGTTCTTTAGAGCAATTAATCTTAAAAAAATTGGGACATATACAATTTTGGTTAAACAACAAATGTTAAAATATTATATTATGTTGGAGTATAAATTTTCTTTTAAAAACTAAACATAATAAATAAAAAACATTAATGTAATTTTGATACTATTACTTTTTGTTTATTAAATATATATTTCCAGATATACAAATCTTTTAAACAAACAAAAAAATGTTTTTATCAAGCTGTGGTTCTCCAAATTAAACTATAATAGATGCTGACTCTCCATTGTGGATTCCTGATCCACTGATCTGACATCATAAGCCAGCCTCACAGAAGGAGGATTCCTCCCCAAATGTACCCACAAATCCATTTGACCCAAGATGATCAACTCGCTAAACAACTTGCTAACATTGATCTTCACTTTAAACAACTTAATGAACTTGTGAGACCTAAATGTTTTGTAGCTTCTTTGATCCTAGACATTAACACACTGATTAATATTATTACAGCTTTAGCTGTTTCCACTACTGCATTAGTTCAAGAAATACATACTGCTTCTCATGTTAATGATTTATCTCATAATATTTCTATAACATTGGCAACTCAGGAAAAAAATTGATAAAAAACTAGAAACTAGGATTAGTGCTTTAGAAGAGGCTATCCTCTATATTGGTAATCAAGTTCAAAATACTAAAACTCAAATGACTACTAAATGTCATGCTAATTATAAATGGATTTGTGTTACTCCTTTTAAGGTGGAAGATGACACCGATTGGGATAAGGTTAAAAATCATCTTAAGGGGTTATGGAATAATAGTAATATAGCCCCTAATATTAATACTTTACAATCTAAAATTAAAGACATAAGTCAGGCTCATTTACAGATTAGTCCATCACCGGGTCTGGCCAAAAATTTTTTTTTCCAATATAAAGAAAACTATTTATAGTAGTACATTTATTCAAAGTATAATACAAATTGGCATTGGAACTTTTTGTGTTCTAATTCTGGTTCTTTTTCTTCCAGTCACCTCTGCTTGTTTCCAAAGAACAATAAAGGCTGTTTGGTCAGAAATTAGCCTTCTTAAATTAAAAATAAAAAAGGGGGAGCTGTTACACCACCTGTAATTCCCCTCAGTGATTGACAAGGATTCCACTGAGTAAAAAAGATATTTGCAAAGTCTCATCTCATTGGGAATTTGGGTTGCAGACTTTCCTTCCTTGCTTGCTTAATATGTGTAGGTGTGCTATTAATGTTTTATGTATTTTCCCTGAAAATAGTGGTCTTAACAGAACCAGGGTTAGAACATAAAAATCAGACTTCTTATGGAACAGTGATTTCACATTTACTCATTTGCTATGAAACTCTGAGTAACCAAGAATGCTATGAGAAAATATAAAAACAGATTCTAGCTGCCGATCCCCTGTTGACTACTCTCAGATGACCTGAAACACATAGGCAAATAATTCCAACCCCATCAGGAAGGAATAACAGGAGCAGAAGAAATAAAGTGTTCCTCAATGTTAAGTTCACACAGTATAAGATGATATCATATATTTGTTAGCTTAAAATGTCTAGCATTTATTACCTACAGCAGTAGTCACACGACTGATGTTTATTCAACCCTACTGAGCTTGCTTTAACCTTTATGATCAGTTAAATATTAATATGTCTTATTGTTCAGTTATAGGTTATCACAGGTAAACAATTACTAGAATAATTAGAATACTTCATTGTCTAGTCTAGTAATGATCATGCAAAATATTTTTGTTTTTCTCCTTGTGACTTTTTCCTGTTCTGCAAAAACATGTGTAACTGCCTACCTCTTAATGTAAAAAAAGCTGGCTGGGAAAAATAAAATTTAGAACTTATCATCCATTCCTTCATTTTGTGTTGCTTTGTTCTCCACCTCGCTGAAGCCTACTCCATCATCTGTGACCACTACAACCCCTGCTAGGGCTGGACCTCAGCAAAAAAAAAAACAATGTAAATCAGCAAAGGGAGGAACCACCCTAAAGGAATAGCCAAATGAGGAAAAACCAAGTGGTGTCAAAAAACAAAAATGAGTGAAATGACTGGGAATAAAAATCATATCTCAATAATAACCCTGAATGTTAATAGCCTGAACTAATCAATCAAAAGACATAGACTGGCAGATTGGATTAATAAGAAAGATCCAACAATATGCTGCCTGCAAGAGACTCATCTCATCGAAAGAGATACCCATAGTCTAAAGGTGAAAGGATGGGAAAAAACAAACCATGCACACTGACTCAGCAAAAAAGCCAGAGTATCCATCCTCATATCAGATAATGTGGACATCAAGCCATAGTTAGTCAGAAAAGATAAAGAAGGACATTGCATATTGCTTAAGGGAAGCATAAATCAGGAAGTCGTAACAATCATAAATATCTATGCCCCAAAGAGTGGCTTATCCATGTATGTCAAAGAAATACTTCTTAATTCCAGGAATCAAACCCAATAATACTAGGTGATTTTAAAACACCTCTTTCACCAGTGAACAGATCTTCCAAAGAAAAATTGAACAAAGAAGCCATAGATCTCAATAACACAATCAATAATTTTGACTTAATGGACATATATAGAATATACCATCCTACAAAGAGTGAATACACTTTCTTCTCAGCACCACATGAATCCATCTCTAAAATAGACCACAAAGCTACTGTTAGCAAATACAGGAAGATAGAGATACTACCTTTTATTCTATCAGATCATAGTGGGATGAAATTAGAAATAAATGATAGAATAAAAAACAAACTACTCCAACACCTAGAGATTAAATAATACACTATTGAACAATGAATGGATACCAGAAGTCATCAGAGGGAAATAAAAAAAAATTCTTTGAGATAAATGAGAACAAAGATACATCATATCAAAATGTCTAGGACACTCTAAAAGCAGCACTTAGAGGAAATTTTATTTCATGGAGCACATTCAATAAAAGAAGAAAAAATCAACAAATAAATTACCTAACAGTGAGCTAAAATCCTTAGAAAAAGAAAAACAGGGCAACACCAAAAGTAGTAGAAGACAGAAAATAGTTAAAATCAGAGCTGAAATCAATGAAATTGAAACAAAAGAAACAATCAAGAAATTGGCAAAATAAGTAGTTGGTTTGTTAAAAAAATAAACAAAATTGATATACCCTTAGCCACACTAACAAAGAGAAGGAGAGAGAAAATTCAAATTACTAAAATGTGGAATGAACAAGGAAATATCACAAAAAACATGACTGAAATACAAAACATAATTAGAAGTTATTTTGAAAATCTATACTCCAACAAAATAGAAAATCTCGAACTTTCTAGAGACATATGAATTAACTAAACCGAACCAGGAGGAAATACACAATTTAAATAGAGGAAGTCATCAAAAGCCTACCAATAAAGAAAAGTCAGAGACCAGATGGGTTCTTAGCGGAGTTATACAAAACATTTAAAGAAGAACTCATTCCAATACTTCTCAGAGTATTTCATGAAATAGAAGAGGAGGGAACCCTTCCAAACTCATCTGTATAGTCAATGTCACCCTGATACCTAAACCAGACAGAAACACATCGAGGAAAGAAAATTTCAGATGAATATCCTTAATGAACATTGATGCAAAAATTTTGAACAAAATTTTAGCAAATCATATACAAAAATATATTAAAAAGATAGTGCACCACAATCAAGTGGGTTTTATCCCAAGGATGCATGGTTGGATCAGCGTCCAGAAATCAACAAATGTAATTCACCATATCAACAGACTTCAAGTCAAGAATCACATGATTATTTCCATAGATGCAGGTAAAACATGTGATAAAATATGTCACCCCTTCATGCTCAAAACATTAGAAAAAATAGGGATAGTGGGAACATTCCTTAACATCGTAAATACCATCTATGCTAAGCCCAAGGCCAATATCATTCTAAATGGTTAAAAAATGAAAGCATTTCCCCTAAAAACTGGAACAAGACAGGGATGACCTCTTTCACCACTTCTCTTCAACATTGTCCTTAAACTCTAGCCAGAGCAATGAGACAGACGAAGGAAATTAAAGGGATGCAAATGGAAAAGAAGAACTCAAACTATCCTTATTTGCTGATGACATGATTATATATTTAGAGGAACCGGGAAATTCCACCAGAAAACTTTTAGAACTCATAAGTGAATTCAGTAGTGCAGCAGGTTACAAGATCAATGCTCATAAATCCAATGCATTTTTATACATCAGTGATGAATCCTTAGAAAGAGAATTTAGGAAAACTTCCCAATTCACAATAGACTCGAAAAAAATAAAATACGTGGGAATCAATCTCATAAAAGAGGTGAAAGACTTCTACAATGAGAACTACAGAACACTAAAGAAAGAAATTAAAGAAAACCTTAGAAGATGGAAAGATCTCCCATGTTCTTGGATAGGCAGAATTAATATTGTCAAAATGGCCATACTACCAAAAGTGCTATACAGATTCAGTGCATTTCCAATTAAAATCCCAATGATGTACCTCACAGAAATAGAGCAAGCAATCATGAAATTCATCTAGAAGAATAAGAAATCCAGAAGAGCTAAAGCAATCCTTAGCAGGAAGAGTGAAACAGGGGGTATCGCAATACCAGAAACTCAACTATACTACAAAGCAATAGTAATGAAAATGTCATGGTATTGACACCAAAATAGACAGGTAGATCAATGGTACAGAATAGATGACACAGAATCAAACCCTAATAAATACAGTTTTCTCATACTAGACAAAGGTGCCAAAAACATGCAATGAAGAAAAGATAGCCTCTTCAACATATGGTGCTGGGAAAACTAGAAATCCATATGCAGCAGAATGGAATTAAACCCCTATCTCCTGCCCTGCACAAAACTCAACTCAAAATGGATCAAAGACCTTGGAATCAGACCAGAAATCCTGTATCTTAAGGAATAAAAAGTAGTTCCAAATCTTCAACATGTCAGCTTAGGATCAGACTTCCTTAACAGGACTCCCATAGCACAAGAAATAAAAGCAAGGATCATTATCTGGGATAGATTGAAACTAAATAGCTTTCTTTCAGCAAAGGAAACTATCAGCAATGGGAAGAGAGAACCTACAGAGTGGGAGAAAATTTTGCCACTCTTACTTCAGATATAGCACTAATTTCCAGAATATATAAGGAACTCAAAAATTCTACACCAAGAATACAAGTAACCCAAAGAAAAAATGGGGTAAGGAAATGAACAGACACTTCACAGAAGAAGATCTACAAGCAACCAACAGATATATGAAAAAATGTTCAACATCTCTAGTAATAAGAAAATTGCATATCAAAACTACCCTAAGATTCCATCTCAACCCAATTAGAATGGTAATTATCAAAAATACCATCAACAATAGGTGTTGGTGAGGATGTGGGGAAAAAGGTACACTCATACATTGCTGGTGGTGTTGCAAATTAGTGCAGTCACTCTGGAAAGCAGTGTGGAGATTCGTTATAGAACTTGGAGTGGAACCACCAATTGACCCAGTTATCCCACTCCTTGGCCTATACCCAAAGGACTTAAAATCAGCATACTACAGAGACACAGCCACATGAATGTTCATAGCTGCTCAATTTAAAATAGCCAGATTGTGGAACCAACCTAGATGTCCTTCAGTTGATGGATAGATAAAGAAACTGTGGTATATATAGTCAATGGAATATTACTCAGCCACAAAGAATAATAAAATTATGGCATTTGCAGGCAAATGGATGAAATTAGAGAATGTCATGCTAAGTGAGGTAAACCAATCTCAAAAAATCAAAAGACAAATGATCTCACTGATTAGCAGATGATGATACATAATGGGAGGTGGGAGGAAGGAAAAAATGGAGGAAGGAGGGACTGTATAGAGGGAAAGAGGGTGGGAGGGGTGGAGGGAATGGAAAAAAATAACAGAACGAATCAAACACCATTACCCTATGTAAATGTATGATTACACAAATGGTATGCCTCTACTTCATGTTCAAACAGAGAAACAAGTTGCACCACATTTGTATAAAATTAAAAAAAAAGAAAAATTAACATAGTAGATGAAGGTGCCAAAAACATTCACTGGAGAAAAGATAGCCTATTCAACAAATGCTACTGGAAAAAGTGGAAAGCCACATGTAAGAAAATGAAATTAAATTTCTCTCTCTCACCCTGCATGAAATTCTACTCAAAGCACATCAAAGACTTGAGCACTAGAATAGAGACCCTGCGCCTACTAGAAGAAATTTTGGGTCAAATCTTCAACATGTTGGCTTAGGATCTGACTTCCTTAAGAAGAACCCTAAAACACAGGAAGTAAAACCAAAAATCAATAAATGGGATGGATTCAAACTACAAAGTTTCTTCTCAGCAAAAGAAACAATCAGTAATGTGAAGAGAGAGCCTACAGAGTGGGAGAACATCTTTACCACATGCAAGTCAGATAGAGTTTTAATCACTAAGATATATAAAGAACTGAAAACACTTAACACCAAAACCCCAAATAACCCAATCAATAAATGGGCTAAGGAACTGAACGGATACTTTACAGAAGAAATACAATCAACCAACAGATACTTTTTGTTTTAATAAGCACAATGTTACAGATTGTTTGATACTTGTCTGTCCCCCTCCCTCACCCCTTTCCCTTTTCCTGACATCACTATCCTGACGTTAAAGTATCTTTCTGCATTAGATTCTACAGAGGAACAGAACTGGAAGAGTGTGTGTGTGTGCGTGTGTGTGTGTGTGTGTGTGAACGCTCTCACATGCACGCATGTGCACAGTGCCTTCTGTTATATTCAGGCCCTCGGTGAATTGAACGATGGTCACCCACATTGGAGAGTATCATCTGGTTTACTGAGTCCACTGATTCAAGTGCTAATCTCATTTGGAAACACACAGAATTATTTAATCAGGGCACCCTGTGACCCAGTCAAGTTGACATGTAAGATTAACCATCATACTTTGTCTTAGGAACTTTTATATTTTGCTGCATATGCCCTCATTCTTAGATAATGTAAAGTATCTTTTGTGTGCATGCATATTAGGATTTAAATAATTTGCCATATGCCTGTAATCCCAGCAATTTGGGAAGTTGAGACAGGCATATTGCAAGTTTGAGGCCAGCCTGGGAAATTGAATGAGTGAGACACTGTCTCAAAAAAAAGTGGGTGAGAGGGGTCTGGGTCTGGAGATGCATTCAGTGGTAAAGAAGCACCCTTGAGTTTAATCTCCAGCACAAAATAAATAAATAAATATCTTTGGATTTTGATAGAAAATATTGGAAAATGGAGAGTCAATCACCTGCTGCAAGGAGGAGGGTTATTGGAAAAGGGAGACATTCCTGAAACTTCCAAGGGAAGCCACCTCATCAAGGAGACCCTACCTAGTAAATGGCACTAAAGGAGCTAAGGAGCTGCTCTCAAGTTCCCCACGATTGACCCCTGTGGGAATTCTGCTGACTCTTAACAGCAGATAGGAACAAGGTCAATTTGACCAGCTTGATCTTAAACACCTACCAAAACAGTTAAAACCAACACACAGCCATTCCTGGGCACTTAAAAGAAGAAAAACAGTAAATGTGACTTAAGATGTGCACTTGTCTTAGCCCCAAGAATAAGTAAGAGTGGAAGCTACTTCGACAGTAGTGCCTAATAACTATCAAGAGAAAGTGCCAGAGTCAGAAGGTTTTAGTCAGTGTAAGGCCTGTAGATCTTTTCAACCTCCTACACAGGTAGGCTTAATCAATATTCGATAGAATGATTATCTAGCCTTAGTAACGAAATAAAGGGAACTCTACTAAACACAGAGGTCATACCAACGAAACTATATGTTACTAAAATCAGATGATATTAAGTAGCTTAACTATATTTTATGGGGACATATTGTGGAATATTACTCAGCTTTAAAGAAGAATGAAATTATGGCATTTGATGGTTAATGGATGGAGTTGGAGAATATCATGCTAAGTGAAATAAGTCAAACACAAAAAACATAAGGCCAAATGATTCATCTTATAGCAGATGCTAATTCCCAATAAGGTGGTGGCTAGGGGAGAATAGAGTTACTTTATATTAGGTAGAGGGGAGTGAAGGGAGGGGAAGGGGTATAGGAGTAGGAAGGATAGTAGAGTGAGACAGACATTATTACCACATGTGCATGTGTGACTGCATGACCAATGTGATCCTACATATGTACAATCAGAAAAATGGGAAATTACACTCCATTTGTGTATGATTTATCAAAATGTGTAAATGCATTCTGCTGTCATATAAAACTGATTAGAACAAACAAAAATTAAATGTTATGTTTACATTCCTCATAATTCTGACAATGTTAAAGATGCATGCTCCCAAATAAAGGCCTGTCCTCTCCAGTCTTTGTTATGCCTTGTTATGGGATCAACTTCTCCTCTTGTACACCTCATGGTGAGAGATCACTGACTCTATCATCTTCATGACATTCATTGACATGTTCCAGATGCTGCAGCCTTTAATTTGTATTGACCTCATTTCAGTACCTATGTCTTTTGTTCTCTCTCATAGACTCACTGTCCCCAAGGTGACTTCAAAATCTCTTCTTCCCCTACCAGACTTTTACTGTGGACCCCTCCACTGTCCTGATTTCTAATAGGGAACTCCAAACTATTTGCCCCTTTCAGCTCCAAGCAACCACAGAAGTCTCTGTCCCATTTCCTTACAGCAGAAAGAAGTCTCCCATATTAGAGGGTGAATGCAGCCAGGATGAAAGGACAGGCAGGTAGTAGGTAGATGATCTGGGTCAGACTGAGAAAATGGAGGCCCATTTGCATCTGGGAATTTGGAGACCACCCAGGGAGGTTGACAGTCAGTGTCCCCAGAGCCCTTGATTGACATGAATACTTGACTACACTACCCCTCCCAAAAGGTAGTAGAGAGGGAGATGTTACTTAGTGACTCCTGGGCTGCTTCCTGCTTGGATTCCTCCATCTGGTCCTACCCATATCCATCTGCTTCTCTCCAATTGGCCACTCCACCAGCACCTCCTGTGCCTAGTCACACACACAGAAAGGAGAGATGAGGGGGAGAGGGCAGGAGGACAAAGAAAACAATGTATAAAAGTGGCCACACTCTCTCACTTCTTGGGATACCAGAATACCAGCTATGGGCCCTTATCCCTCTGGGAGTAGTCTGTGGAACTACTTTTATTTATTTATTTATTTTTTTTATCTTTTTTTTATTGTAAACAAATGGGATACATGTTGTTTCTCTGTTTGTACATGGCGTAAAGGAATACCATTTGTGTAATCATAAATTTACATAGGTAATGTTGTTTGATTCATTCTGTTATTTTTTCCCTTCCACACCACCCCTCCCACCCCTCTTTTCCCTCTATACAGTCCTTCCTTCCTCCATTCTTGCCCCACTCCCTAAGCCTAACTCTAACTGTAACACTACCCCTCCCACCCCCCATTATGTGTCATCATTCGCTTATTAGCGATATCATTCGTCCTTTGATTTTTTGAGATTGACTTATCTCACTTAGCATGATATTCTCCAATTTCATCCATTTGCCTGCAAATGCCATAATTTTATCTTTCTTTATGGCTGAGTAATATTCCATTTTATATATATACCACAGTTTCTTTATCCATTCATCAATTGAAGGACATCGAGGTTGGTTCAACAATCTGGCTATTGTGAACTGAGCAGCTATAAACATTGCTGTGGCTGTATCTCTGTAATATGCTGATTTTAAGTCCTTTGAGTATAGGCCAAGGAGTGGGATAACTGATTCAAATGGTGGTTCCATTCCAAGTTTTCTAAGGAGTCTCCACACTGCTTTCCAGAGTGGCTGCACTAATTTGCAGCCCCACCAGAAATGTTTGAGTGTACCTTTCTCCCCACATCCTCGCCAACACCTGTTGTTGCTTGTATTCTTGATAATCGCCATTCTAATTGGGGTGAGATGCAATCTTAGAGTGGTTTTGATTTG